>NC_088234.1:52037695-52290195 GCF_036934945.1 Oncorhynchus masou masou
TAATGCCCATTACTCGTGTTTCTTGGTCCAAGCAAGTCTCTTCTTATTATTGGTTTCCTTTAGTAGTGGTTTCTTTGCAGCAATTCAATCACGAATGCCTGATTCACACTGTCTCATCTGAACAGTTGATGTTGAGATGTGTCTGTTACTTGAACTCCATGAAGTATTTATTTGGGCTGCAATTTCAGAGGCTGGCAGCTCTAATGAACGTATCTTCTGCAGCAGAGGCAACTTTAGGTCTTCCTTCCCTCTGGCGGTCCTCATGAGAGCCAGTTTCATCATAGCACCTGATCGTTCTTGCGGCTGCAGTTGAAGAAACTTTCAAAGTTTTAGACATTTTGCTTTTTGCCTGACCTTCATGTCTTAAAGTATTGATATGAACTTGGTATTTTACCAAATAGGGCTATCTTCTGTATACCACCCCTACCTTGCCACAACACAACTGATTGGCTCAAACGCATAAAGAAGGAAAGAAATTCCAGAAATGAACTTTTAATAAAACACACCTTTTAATTGAAATGCATTACAGGTGACTGACTACCTCATGAGGCTGGTTGTGAGAATACTAAGAGTGTGCAAAGATGTCATCAAGGCAAAGGGTGGCTAATTTGAAGAATTTGAAATATGAAATATATTTTCATTTGTTTAACACTTTGAAGAATCTGAAATATAAAATGTATTTTGATTTGTTTAACACTTTTTTGGTTACTACATGATTCCATATGTGTTATTTCATCGATTTGATATAACATTGTAGAAAATAGTAAAATGAGTTGGTGTGTCTAAACTTTTGACTGGTACTGTAGGTCTAACCATACACCCATACCGTGTCTTATGATCCATCTCCCTGTTTCATACACATTGCTCACAAACTGTGCCATATGGAGTTCATGTTTGTGGCTGTGTTTATCTGTAATCGATATCATTTTGCGCACCGACATGTCTGTTTGATTAACTTCTATCCTGTGAATTACATTAACTAACACTTTATTGCAATGATTTGTCAGATAAAATGTGCCAACAAGGACACTGAAATGGATCTCTCTTTCTCTCACTCTCTCTCTCTCTCTTTCACTTGCACATACTTTCTCTTTCTATCTCACTCTCTCTTTCACTCTTGTTCTCCCACACACACACAAGCATTCTGTTTGTAGTTATTTCATGCAAATGTTTCCTTTCTTGAGAGCCACCTCTACACGGAAGGTACTTTGGGTCTTGACTGGGATGACTATAATACAATATTTGCTTGAATGTTTTGACAAATTGAAGGAAACCTAACTATTGGGACTGAGGTCAATAGTAAGTAGTGTATTTAATTAACCACGTAACAATAATTTAGAGAAACTAAAACGTTAGTAACACAATTAGAAACTTTGCATACAAAAATAACCACAGCTGACACACAGATCATTAGAAATGACAGGATACATTTTAAACTTCGCCAAACTTGAAACTCATGAGCCGCCTAGTCTAGCCTCATCTACTATAATGCCCATTAAAAAAAGGGAGGTCCCGTGAAAAAAACATGACCGCCGATGGAAATCAAATGCCAGTCCAACTGATTCGTTCTGGCACCGGCCCTGACTGTACCTATACACTAATGTATTCCTTACAGTAGAGTACAGTATATTCATAAAATCAGGGTAGCTTATCAATTATACAGTTTGAATAGAAACAGGAATTATAAACTTCCTTCCAAATGACCCTTCTGTATTGGCTGGAAATGTTGCCTTTTTGTCCAGTTTATATTAGTCAAGGGAGCACTTCAACTCCTCGATGGATTGTAAAATGTATATTTTTGGAAATATTTTTCTGAAGATCTACCAAAACAGCAAGAAGTTATATTCTATGGGATCGGTGTCCATGTACTGGGGAGGTTGAGTTAACGTGCGCTAATGTGATTAGCATGACATTGTACGTAACAGCAAACTTTCCAGGATATAGACATGTCTTTTATGGGCTTAAAGCTTAAATTCTTGTTATTCTAACTGCACTGTCCAATTTACAGTAGCTATTACAGTGAACAAAATACCATGCTATTTATTTTTTGAGGGGAAACTATTACACTCAACTGAACGACTCGATTAGCGTAGTGTCAGCTAGCTAAATAGTTGTCTTCGCTGTCTTCGTATCCAAGATAACTGTGCAGTTTAGAGTGTGTAGACTTAGAGTGATTATCTTAATTTACCGAGGTTAGCTAGCCAGCTATTTGTCGTCCTTAACGTAGGAAATGCTGCTAGCTAGCTAGCCAACAGCTAGCCAACCTCTACCGAATTGAACTCCAACTACCCGGTCAACATTCCGCGTCGCTCCACAGGTAGTATCACATTTTCATTTCACTTCATTACAGTACAACGTTTTGATTTGTTTGATCGTAGCTAGCCAGCTACATAGCCGTCTTTGTATCTAAGACAATTGTGTAGTGTTACGGATACAGTTATCCTGTGTGTGTGTGTATCCTGTGTGTGTGTTTCTTTTCTCTCCTTCTCCCCTCACAGGTGAAAATCATCACTCCCCAATCAGTCAACAACCAATCATCAATCAGAAGACACACCTCCTCCAATTTCCTGACCTATCACAGTTCCTTCCCCATGGTTTAAAAACCCCATTTGTTTGTTCTACAGCCCAGCCCAGCTCAGCTCAATCTCTCTGTAAATGCCATGTCTGTAGGTCTCTGTGTTTCACTCTCGCTTTGTGTCGTAACCTCTCTTTTGTTTAAGCACCTCATAGCACTTTGTCATCACCTGTGAGTATTGTTTTTGGTTATGGTGTTTGTGTTTTTGTTGCTGGTGGGAAAAGGGGGAAACCAAGACAAGTCGCCCATGGGCATACACTACCCGTAGGTGAACTTTGTTAAATACACTAGTTAGAACTGGGCGGACCACCCACTGTATTTTTGGTTAGTTAGTTAGCTGTTGTTAAAGTAGGCTAGTCTAGCTTAGGGGTGTTTTTGAATACTTATTGTTTCTTTCCTTGGGTCCAGCCCAGCCCCTTTTCCTGCTCCCCCCATTACCGTGTGTTTATAAATAAACCTAGAGTTTGACGGTAGATTTCAGTTGTCGTGCTTATTTCGTTCACACTTTTCCTTTGTCACAATAATAATTTGCATGAGTTATGTTACGAGTCTCATTACCATCCCCCCTAGACTGTCGGGCCAAAAGGGATTCGTAACAGTAGTCTAGAGCGATTTTCTAGGTTAGCTGGCCAGCTATTGTCGTTCTTTTAACGTAGCTAGCCAGCTAGCCCCCGAATAGCAGCACTGTAGTAACTATTACAGTACAACGGTTTGTTTTGTTTGATCGTAGCTAGCTAGCTACATAGCCGTCTTTGTATCTAAGACAATTGTGTAGCCTAGAGCGATTTTCTAGGTTAGCTGGCCAGCTATTGTCGTTCTTTTAACGTAGCTAGCCAGCTAGCCCCCGAATAGCAGCACTGTAGTAACTATTACAGTACAACGGTTTGTTTTGTTTGATCGTAGCTAGCTAGCTACATAGCCGTCTTTGTATCTAAGACAATTGTGTAGCCTAGACCGATTTTCTAGGTTAGCTAGCCAGCTATTGTCGTTCTTTTAAGATAACGTAACGCAATCAACCTGCTAGCTAGCCAGCTAGCCCCCGAATAGCAGCACTGTAGAAACTATTACACTCGACGGAACGACTGATTAGTGTAGTGTCAACATCGCAGCCACTACCAGCTAGCCTACTCCAGCAGTACTGTATCATTTCAATCATTTTAGTCAATAAGATTCTTGCTACGTAAGCTTAACTTTCTGAACATTCGAGACGTGTAGTCCACTTGTCATTCCAATCTCCTTTGCATTAGCGTAGCCTCTTCTGTACCCTGTCAACTATGTGTCTATCTATCCCTGTTCTCTCCTCTCTGCACAGACCATACAAACGCTCCACACCGCGTGGCCGCGGCCACCCTAATCTGGTGGTCCCAGCGCGCACGACCCACGTGGAGTTCCTGATCTCCGGTAGCCTCTGGAACTGCCGATCTGCGGCCAACAAGGCAGAGTTCATCTCAGCCTATGCCTCCCTCCAGTCCCTCGACTTCCTGGCACTGACGGAAACATGGATCACCACAGATAACACTGCTACTCCTACTGCTCTCTCTTCGTCCGCCCACGTGTTCTCGCACACCCGAGAGCTTCTGGTCAGCGGGGTGGTGGCACCGGGATCCTCATCTCTCCCAAGTGGTCATTCTCTCTCTCTCCCCTTACCCATCTATCTATCGCCTCCTTTGAATTCCATGCTGTCACAGTTACCAGCCCTTTCAAGCTTAACATCCTTATCATTTATCGCCCTCCAGGTTCCCTCGGAGAGTTCATCAATGAGCTTGATGCCTTGATAAGCTCCTTTCCTGAGGACGGCTCACCTCTCACAGTCCTGGGCGACTTTAACCTCCCCACGTCTACCTTTGACTCATTCCTCTCTGCCTCCTTCTTTCCACTCCTCTCCTCTTTTGACCTCACCCTCTCACCTTCCCCCCGACTCACAAGGCAGGCAATACGCTCGACCTCATCTTTACTAGATGCTGTTCTTCCACTAACCTCATTGCAACTCCCCTCCAAGTCTCCGACCACTACCTTGTATCCTTTTCCCTCTCGCTCTCATCCAACACTTCCCACACTGCCCCTACTCGGATGGTATCGCGCCGTCCCAACCTTCGCTCTCTCTCTCCCCGCTACTCTCTCCTCTTCCATCCTATCATCTCTTCCCTCTGCTCATACCTTCTCCAACCTTTCTCCTGATTCTGCCTCCTCAACCCTCCTCTCTTCCCTTTCTGCATCCTTTGACTCTCTATGTCCCCTATCCTCCAGGCCGGCTCGGTCCTCCCCTCCCGCTCCGTGGCTCGATGACTCATTGCGAGCTCACAGAACAGAGCTCCGGGCAGCCGAGCGGAAATGGAGGAAAACTCGCCTCCCTGCGGACCTGGCATCCTTTCACTCCCTCCTCTCTACATTTTCCTCCTCTGTCTCTGCTGCTAAAGCCACTTTCTACCACTCTAAATTCCAAGCATCTGCCTCTAACCCTAGGAAGCTCTTTGCCACCTTCTCCTCCCTCCTGAATCTTCCTCCCCCTCCCCCTCCTCCCTCTCTGCAGATGACTTCGTCAACCATTTTGAAAAGAAGGTCGACGACATCCGATCCTCGTTTGCTAAGTCAAACGACACCGCTGGTTCTGCTCACACTGCCCTACCCTGTGCTCTGACCTCTTTCTCCCCTCTCCAGATGAAATCTTGCTTCTTGTGACGGCCGGCCGCCCAACAACCTGCCCGCTTGACCCTATCCCCTCCTCTCTTCTCCAGACCATTTCCGGGGACCTTCTCCCTTACCTCACCTCGCTCATCAACTCATCCCTGACCGCTGGCTACGTCCCTTCCATTTTCAAGAGAGCGAGAGTTGCACCCCTTCTGAAAAAACCTACACTCGATCCCTCCGATGTCAACAACTACAGACCAGTATCCCTTCTTTCTTTTCTCTCCAACTCTTGAACGTGCCGTCCTTGGCCAGCTCTCCCGCTATCTCTCTCAGAATGACCTTCTTGATCCAAATCAGTCAGGTTTCAAGACTAGTCATTCAACTGAGACTGCTCTTCTCTGTATCACGGAGGCGCTCCGCACTGCTAAAGCTAACTCTCTCTCCTCTGCTCTCATCCTTCTAGACCTATCGGCTGCCTTCGATACTGTGAACCATCAGATCCTCCTCTCCACCCTCTCCGAGTTGGGCATCTCCGGCGCGGCCCACGCTTGGATTGCGTCCTACCTGACAGGTCGCTCCTACCAGGTGGCGTGGCGAGAATCTGTCTCCTCGCCACGCGCTCTCACCACTGGTGTCCCCCAGGGCTCTGTTCTAGGCCCTCTCCTATTCTCGCTATACACCAAGTCACTTGGCTCTGTCATAACCTCACATGGTCTCTTCTATCATTGCTATGCAGACGACACACAATTAATCTTCTCCTTTCCCCCTTCTGATGACCAGGTGGCGAATCGCATCTCTGCATGTCTGGCAGACATATCAGTGTGGATGACGGATCACCACCTCAAGCTGAACCTCGGCAAGACGGAGCTGCTCTTCCTCCCGGGGAAGGACTGCCCGTTCCATGATCTTGCCATCACGGTTGACAACTCCATTGTGTCCTCCTCCCAGAGCGCTAAGAACCTTGGCGTGATCCTGGACAACACCCTGTCGTTCTCAACCAACATCATGGCGGTGGCCCGTTCCTGTAGGTTCATGCTCTACAACATCCGCAGAGTACGACCCTGCCTCACACAGGAAGCGGCGCAGGTCCTAATCCAGGCACTTGTCATCTCCCGTCTGGATTACTGCAACTCGCTGTGGGCTGGGCTCCCTGCCTGTGCCATTAAACCCCTACAACTCATCCAGAACGCCGCAGCCCGTCTGGTGTTCAACCTTCCCAAGTTCTCTCACGTCACCCCGCTCCTCCGCTCTCTCCACTGGCTTCCAGTTGAAGCTCGCATCCGCTACAAGACCATGGTGCTTGCCTACGGAGCTGTGAGGGGAACGGCACCGCAGTACCTCCAGGCTCTGATCAGGCCCTACACCCAAGCAAGGGCACTGCGTTCATCCACCTCTGGCCTGCTCGCCTCCCTACCATTGAGGAAGTACAGTTCCCGCTCAGCCCAGTCAAAACTGTTCGCTGCTCTGGCCCCCAATGGTGGAACAAACTCCCTCACGACGCCAGGACAGCGGAGTCAATCACCACCTTCCGGAGACACCTGAAACCCCACCTCTTCAAGGAATACCTAGGATAGGATAAGTAATCCTTCTCACCACCCCCCCTTAATGATTTAGATGCACTATTGTAAAGTGGCTGTTCCACTGGATGTCAGAAGGTGAATTCACCAATTTGTAAGTCGCTCTGGATAAGAGCGTCTGCTAAATGACTTAAATGTAAAAAAATGTAAATGAGTGCATAACAACAACAAACTTTTTCACAGCAACTGGTTTGATAAACTCACCTTTGAAGGTAAATAATGTACTTACATTCAGTAATCTTGCTCTGACGGTCCCAGAGGTAAAATGTAGCATAGTTTTGTTTGATAAAATCCATTTTTATTTTCAAATATAGGAACTGTGTTCTACAGTTTGAATCCCTGCTGTCTCTGGCTTCACACCCACCCCACCCGACCATCTAGATGTGTGGAAGTTAGAGTATAAGCTAATGATCCTTCATGTATGACATTCCTGGGAGTGTGTAAACTTACATTTTGTATTACCATATCCTTTTTGTGTGTTCCATATAGTTATGTACTTGAAAATGTATCAATTGACCAATTCAGCACATTTGGGCAGACTTGATACAAAATATTGTCCAGTATTACAATGCTTCACTGGATCAATATAAGACGTTGCACACACACTGCTGCCAAAAAGTGGCCAAAATCTAAATTGTGCCTAAACTACAATATTATGTTATGGATTTTCTCTTGCGTTTCAATAATGATTGAAAAATAAATAAATAAATAATAATGCATGTTTTTTTGTTTGTATTATCTTTTATCAGATCTAATGTGTTACATTCTCCCACATTAATTTCACATTTCCACAAACTTCAAAGTGTTTCCTTTCAAATTGTATTAAGAATATGCATATCGTTGCTTCAGGTCCTGAGCTACAGGCATTTTAAGCGAAAATTTAAAAAAGGGTCAGATCCTTCAGTTAATCATAAAAATCTTAATCCATTGGCAGCTAAAGGAATGAGTGCATGGAACTCAGAAATAGCCGATAGGCCAATGCAGCAATAGGCTACAACTTCCATCATCAACTAGGTAAAATACATAGACCTAAAGCCGACAAATAAAAACAGCAGAAAATGTCCTGCTGAAAATGCAGGTTCTTTCAATTGCATTCACCTCTCTACTCTGCCTGTCTGCCTCCCTTTCTGTCTGTCTTGACTTAAGCTGTTGCTAGTGAAGTGAAACATATCAAATCAATCAACTGGGTCTGGTAAATGGGCACCTTTTTACATTTGCGCTCAGCAGGCCATATAGGCCTACTTCTATGCGTGCTCTCTCAATATTATCAGGACCGAGAAACCAGACATATATTCATTGCTCACATGGAGCACTCAAAACAAAAGAAAATAAACAGATTGTCAAAACTCCTAAATTATGGTTATGAAATAAACCAAAAATGTAGCAGGTTGGATCTATATATATAACCTGCTACATTCCGAGAATGAGAACGGTAAATTACAGTAATAAATCAATGCATAAAAATAAATGAATGTAACCAAATGACAGGAATTAACGGTACATTTACTAGGCTTACTGGTGACATATGGGGAATTGATAAAAATAAACAAAGTGCGAACAATTCACACAATGAAACAATTAATGTGCAAGAATTGGGGGGAGGCCTTCCGGGTGGTGCTGTGGTCTAAAGCACTGCATCGCAGTTAGCTGTGCCACCAGAGATCCTGGGTCCAGGCTCTGTCGCAGCCGGCTGCGACTGGGAGGCCCAGGGGGCGAAACACAATTGGCCCAGTGTTGTCCGGGTTAGGGAGGGTTTGGCCAGCAGGGATGTCCTTGTCTCATTGCGCACTCGCAACTCCTGTGGCAGGCCAGGCACAGTGCATGCTAACCAGGTTGCCAGGTGTACGGTGTTTCCTCTGACATGCTGGTTCTTCTGGGTTGGATGCATTGTGTCAAGAAGCAGTGCAGCAAGGTTGGGTTGTGTTTCGGAGGATGCATGGCTCTCGAGCTTTGCCTCTCCTGAGTCCGTACGGGAGTTGCAGCAATGAGACAAGACTGTAACTACTACCAATTGGATACCACACAATTGGGGAGAAAAAAGGGCTTCACAAATAGGCGTAGACCTATGCATGCAATTTTTTTAAGAAGCCGATGATCCTCTGTGGCTTAGTCATGCTCTCTGGTTAATTTTTTAAAAATATTTTAAATGCTTGACGATGTCACTAGGTGTTGGGTTTAGTTTGCTACACTGCCATATCCGTTGAGGCCGACCGGGACTCGAATCCAGGTCCAGCGACTGTCAACCCAAGGTCCAGGTTCCCTGAACCTGCCATAGCCTAAAATAAATAATGCACATTAACCGGTGTAGGCTGCTGAGGGGAGGACATTTAATAATAATGTCTGGGATGGAGTGTAATGTCTGGGATGGAGTGTAATGTCTGGGATGGAGTGTAATGTCTGGGATGGAGTGTAATGTCTGGGATGGAGTGTAATGTCTGGGACGGAGTGTAATGTCTGGGACGGAGTGTAATGTCTGGGACGGAGTGTAATGTCTGGGACGGAGTGTAATGTCTGGGACGGAGTGTAATGTCTGGGACGGAGTGTAATGTCTGGGACGGAGTGTAATGTCTGGGACCGAGTGTAATGTCTGGGACGGAGTGTAATGTCTGGGACGGAGTGTAATGTCTGGGACGGAGTGTAATGTCTGGGACGGAGTGTAATGTCTGGGACGGAGTGTAATGTCTGGGACGGAGTGAATGGAATGGAACCATTCCATTGACTCCGTTCTGGCCATTATTATGAGTCATCCTGTCCTGAGCAGCCTCCACTGACATTAACTGACGAGAGAGGCTGAGTCTGCTTCGTCACAGCAATATCATGTTTATAGTGCGATATGGATGTACACATTATGTGTTTTGTTGAATGCCAATATTCCATAATACTCAGGCTATGCAATTTACAGTAGCCCATGTCATGTTGTAGGCCTACTATTTGGCTGATGATTATTCTCATTTTGTTTAGGTGGGAACTGTTTAACTGGAGTAAGAGATATGCAGTGTGACCACAGAAACACAAGTGAGGTAAGCTTTCTCAAACCCACAGTAAATGAGTATTGCAAGTATTTTAACAAGTACAGCAAGTATTTGCATGCAACTTCTGTCCTTGTGTGTGAATGTGTGTCAAAATCCAAATGTGATACGTGTTCAGATTGTTTGACGTGGCTATACAGTAAAACAGTCACAGTGCCAACCTAACTAAACATTAAGGTCTGGTGGGGTTTTTAAAGTCAGATCTTGTATTGCTTTACTGTGTTTTATTTATGCCCCTCAGATGATTCACCCTGACATTTACAGAGGCTCTCTGTCATGTGAAAGTCTCACACTGTCATAAAACTGCTTGTCCAGGATTCACATGGTAAATATTTGAGGTCGCCTTCCTCTCAGTTGGGCACAGAGTCAGTCGTATTTTTCAGGCCAACTTTTGCATAATTGGATGAGGACGTTTGTTATTGTATTGTTCTGTAGTTTTAGGCATTCTGGTTGGATTAGGTAAAGCACAGGGACCTGGTTATGTGTGATTAGTTGTGTATAATGTCATAGCCCAGAGTATATTTACTGTAAAGCAAAAGTGCATGGTACTTATGGGTGGTCTTTGAAAACTCATGCCTCACAGGCTTAAAGTGCCACTCATGCCCAAAAACACACAAAATGCTTAGTCAGCATACATTACACACACACACACACACACACACACACACACACACACACACACACACACACACACACACACACACACACACACACACACACACACACACACACACACACACACACTTACTAAATAACAGGCTGAGTTTGAGTGAGGAGAACTAGCGAGAGGGAGGGAAGTGAAGCAAGGGAGGGAGAAGAATCGAGGAAGGAGCAGATAGGGAGCGAGGGATAGATAAGAGTCACCGGTGCGGTGAGAGGTGCAGCATGTACTGTAGTAGAGGGGATTCAGTGTGAGCAAGGAGAGGGGGGGGGGGGCAAGTGGAAAGCAGGCCTAGTTTAGCAGGGTGTAAGAATTGTGTGAGATCAGGCTGACACTCGAGGCACCAGAGTTTTACATGAAGAAAGATAAATTAGCTAGATCATCTGAACAACAGATAATCTGTCTGTTTTACTGTCTGATACGGCTCTTCTCTAGCCTCTTATAATTAGGCTATACAACAAAAAGAAGCGTCACAAAATATATTGATATCCGTTACGTTAGCATTGCAAAAATTAATACCAAGTTTAATTTAGCGTCCCTATAAAAATAGATTCTTGCAAAGGAACTAATGGATCAAAGAGCCAATCACAAGGGGATGTGTTTTGAGTCTTAATCTCATGGAGATTAAGGTCAGGGTTAAATTAACGGATGTGGCTATGGCCCTTTTTTGGTGCCATGTAGCAACTGATAATGTAATATCTGCCAATAATGTTATAACGTTTGCTTATGTCTAATATAATAAATTGCCAATAATGTAATAAATATGCTGAACACATAACATAATAGTGTGTTTATTATTACATTATGAAGAGGCTAAAAAAACATGGATAGTTTAATATCTTTAACAATTAATGTAATAACAACTTAATTGTTTAAATAGCTACCATAATTGACACTTAAATTCTTATTTATGCATTTTTTTTATTAGTGTTTGACTTTGTGGAAGACATATTTTTTATCAATATTACTTAACTGACATTACTAAGAGAATGTAACAGTTCATTAAACCATTGGGCTAATGGTGGAGGGCCCATACACATGTTTCCCAGCAGACATAAACAGGGTTATCGTGACATTTGAATTCACATTAAATAATACAGATACACAAATTGAGTGTTGGCCCTCTTGGTCGAATGCTCAAAACATAGTTTTTTCCTGAGTGAGACCCGGGTTCTAATCCCACCAGTAACAAAAGCACACATGTAAAATTTTAAAGATCACTTGATATGTTGGGAAACCAAGTGTCTGAGTCATGTGCAAAATCTACAGTACATGTGAAAGTTGTTTAAACCATATCTGACACAGATGTCTGTTTTTCCCACTTTGCATTTTTCACATGATTTGTTCACATGTGAAAATTCATGTGAAACGTCAAACGTGTCTGAAAACCACGTCTGACTCGGGGGGAATTCAATTTTTTTGTGTGGCAATTTTCACCATATTTATTTTCAGGTGTATTCACACGTGTCCGTACACCATGTGTTTTTCTTTTAATCTATTTTTTTTCCATGCGTTTTTTTGTCGTTTTTGTAAGGGTCTGATACAACAGTAATCGTTGAGCGTTATAGTTATTGTAGTTGTTTTTGTTTTCTGATTAACTCTCAAGGTCTGTGTTCTCTGTGTGTTTCGTATTTGTCTCACATAGTTTCAGTCTTTCAGTAGAGATTGTTCTGATAAGCGAAGCGTAGCAGACTCTGTTCAGCTTGGCTGTGTTACCTCCTCTTGTCTGCCTCCCCATCCAGGTCCTTGTGCTGTGCTTCCAGTTCACCTGTAATTAGCTTCAATGGGGCCAATGCTTCACAGAGCCAGGTAGACTGTTCTGACCGCAAAAACAGGAGCACGCACACGCATGCACACAGACACATACACACACACATACACATGAGAGGGAAGTCATCTGGAATAATCCCCTTGTGTCTGCTTGGCTGTGTGAAGGTCACCTAGCCTTCCCTTTCCATGCCTCTGCTTAATATATTTAAATGAATTTCTATTCAGTGTTATTTGGACAGGACTTTTGACTTTCAGCACTCTGGATGAAGTCAGGATCCCATAAAGGAATCCAAGAGGGAAAACTGGCCTAGGGGGAAAAGTTAATGAGAATAGGCTGGGCAAGACTTCAGGGGTGTGTGTGTCCAGAACAGGGATAATGCTTTAATACTTATTATGACCACATTGGAGCCCTTGCTATGCAGTATGCTCGCTATCAATGCATCAGTGTTACTCGGGTAAAGAGAAAATGCCAGAGATATAGTATTTGACAGGTAATAACATGGAGCCCTGACGGCCTAGACCAGAGCTGTAATTAGCTCCCTATTCTAATGCAGTTTATTGTCTGTTTCTGAGTCAGCCGTCAGTGTCCTAACCCCTCTGGATCACAGCTCAATGGGAAACATGTTTTTAAGAGCTGCTGTCCACGATGGGCTCATTCAACCACCTTCAATTCCAATCTCCAACATGTCACATCTCTCTGAGCTGCTGCTGTTACTTACACATGTTTAGAAGTATATGGAATTACACGTTCACAGGAAGAGGTAGTGAGAGTGAGATAAAACCCAGAATCTACCTACCGCCTTGTCAATCAAATCAACTGGAAAATTATTCAACATCAGTATGTGTGTAGATATATTTTCTAAAATGAGGTAGGAATGGTGACTCATGCCTACAGTATGGTTGCAAAATTCCCTGGTTTTCCACAAATCCCTTTTGGAAGTTTCCCGGAATCAGGAGGGAATAAGCAGGATATCCGAAATCCCCCAACCAGAATTTCTGGAAAACCAGGAAATATGTTGAAAGTTCCCTGGATTTTGCAACGTTACTCGTTACTGCAGCTTGGATAATGTAATGAGTTGAAATGATGTGTCGGCTGTGATGATCATTGCAGTATGAGGGTCACAATGTTCCATCAGCTGATAGGTCAGATAACAGTTGTTTGTTCCCAGAATGTTTCTGGTACATTTGAGGCATATCCCCACAACAGCTAGCCTATCTGACACATTCTAGGAATGGCCCATCAACATTTTCACAACTACAGATGCATACCCCTTGTGGAAAGCTGTGACGTGAAGTAAGAATTATATTTTTCTTTTACCTTGTCAAATGCATCTGGAAACATCACGCTTAACACAATGAATGTCTGGATAGCATCATATAGTGAGTGTTATTGTATTTCACAACTAAAATGGATATCAGAGGAAAACATCCCATAGGAGTGTGTCTTCTTAGATGTGATGTCTTCATGGTATTTGTATTATAAGAAGAGGTTATTCACACTCATACAGCTAGAAAGGGCGAAGGGGAAGGGAGAGGTGTAGATGGTGAGATAGCAGTGTGAATGGGGTGGCAGGGTAGCCTAGTGGTTAGAGCGTTGGACTAGTAACCGGAAGGTTGCAAGGTTGCAAGTTCAAATCCCCGAGCTGACAAGGTATAAATCTGTCATTCTGCCCCTGAACAAGCAGTTAACACACTGTTCCTAGGCCGTCATTGAAAATAAGAATTTGTTCTCAACTGACTTGCCTAGTTAAAGAAAGGTAAAATAAAGTAAATAAAATGCCGCACACACCCACGTAAAGGGTGTTGTTCCCTCTCACAGCGACATACAGTAGCTGTACTGTGTGCAAACACTATATATCTCAGTCCCATATCCTACTTTATCTCAGTTCGGAATCTCCTAGATTTTAAAGAGAGAGAACATATAGAAGAGATAGAGAGATGGATAGGTAGAGTTATGAGTAAGTTGTTCACAGGATGAAAGGCATCCTGACAGGCCTGTTAGTGTGAAAGAGCCTGTGTGTGTGTGTGCATAGGGAAGCTCAGAGTGTGAAACATAACCGTCTGCCATTGAATTTCATTCAGGAAACCTGAGGCTGTTATGGACTAATATGGTTGATGTTTCTCAAGCCTCCCCACGCATCCCTGTGGATGTGTTTGTGCGTGCATCCCCTTCACCCAGCCCTGTGTGTGCATCAATAGGGAATAGATTTCCACTCCCCTGGTTTCTCTTTCCCGCTACTGGCCAACAGAACAGGGCTCTTGTTCTTCTCCAGACTTTAAAAGTTTGAGCCAAGAAGGGACTTCGAGCGGTTCTGGACCGGTTCCGACTGACATTTTGCTGTATAAAGAGTTTTGTGAACGTCGTAGGGATTATAGTGCCAGAAAGCCCCATCTGTCTGCTCTCCACTACCACTCTCTCAGCAGAGCTGACTTGAAGTGTCAGGTTTCAGACCCAACATCTGCATAGGGAGTGATGTGTCACATTTTCTGACGTATCCAGTCAAAGAATCGATTTGCTCTTTCTCTGAGCGACTGAGCCCAGCCTGGGAGACAGCATATGAAAGGCTACAGTTGAGCCAATCAACAGTTGTGGTTTCATCTCGATGTGATATTCTCAGCCAAATTTAGAGCTCTCAACATGAGAAAAAAATAATTTCATAGAATTGAAACAAGACCACTTTCTCTTGGTGACAGACGGACAAAATCTATTCGTGCTTAAAGCTGAAGTTTTTAACGAGTCTGCACATATTTGAATGGTGTCATTGACGCCGTAAGTTATATGAAATTGTCACTAAGTATGATCAAATTTTACAGTTATAAGAAAGGTGAAATATTATATTAAGTCAGTTATAATTTGATTGTTACTATATTAAGAAAGTATTACAGTCATTGCAAGCCCTATTTCCCCAATGTGTTGAATTGGGGAAAAAAATCATAAGATTTTCATATTTTTGTAATATTTGTACTGTGTTAGCAGTGTGAATGGGGCGGCAGGGTAGCCTAGTGGTTAGAGCATTGGACTAGTAACCGGAAGGTTGCAAGTTTGCAAGTTCAAATCCCCAAGCTGACAAGGTACAAATCTGTCATTCTGCCCCTGAACAGGCAGTTATTGAAAATAAGAAATTGTTCTTAACTAACCTCCCTAGTTAAAGAAAGGTAAAATAAATAAAATGCCACACACACCCACGTAAAGGGCGTTGTTCCCTCTCACAGCGACATACAGTAGCTGTACTGTGTGCAACCACTATATATCATATGATTTTTGTAATATTTGTACTATGTTCTTGAGCTTGTGTCCTCAAAAGTGAGTACACCTCAGCAATTTATAACAATTTTTATCAGAAAGTTAAGTTCTGGACCTTTTGAAATTGATGCAACATTACCAGTTAATGTTTATGGCCATGAAAAATAATTACGTTTGGGTATGTCTATTTAGGCGGAAATCCCAATTTTGCCCTATCATTCAAGAGGAGGGGAGAGTCATTGAACATTGCATCTGCCCATTTTTATAACATGAAAACCCTTACGTTTTCACACATGGACTTCAAAGAGAAAGAAGACACTTCTTTCAAGTGATCCTGCATTGGGGTTCTTGTTAAAGCAATGATGGTACAATTCTGTCTGCTTGGTTGAAGTTATTTGTTTTGAGGGACATGAACAGTCAGGTCCCTAATTATTGGCACCCTTGCGAAAGATGAGCAGAAAATACTGTATAAATAAATAATACTGAGCTATAGTATGCTCCAAAAATTGGGGAAATTATTGTATTTTATACTAAAACAGTTGTTCATAGAAAATTATTTAGTTGAACAGGTAATAAAGAAAATCTCAAAAAGATAGGGGTCAAAGTTATTGGCACCTCTGTTTTCAGTACTCCAGCACCCTCCCCCTGTGAGGATAACAACACAGACTTTTCCTAAAATGTTTTATGAGATTGGAGAACACATTGGTATGGATCCTAGCCCATTCCTCCATACAGAATCATTCCAGATTCTTGATATCCTTTGTTTGCTCTTATGGGCTGCCCCATTCAATTTAAACCACTGGTTTTCAAGTCCGGAGACTGAGATGGCCATTGCAAAATGTTTATTTTGTGGTCAATATTTTTTGTTGTTGTTGCAGATTTTGATTTGTGCTTCAGGGTTATTGTCTTGCTGGAAGATCCATTTGTGGCTAAGTGTCAGCCTCCTGGCAGATGCAACCAGGTTTTTGGCTAAAATATCCTGGTACTGTCACGCCTGCTCCCAATCCCCTTCTTTGGCACACCTGTCACAATCATTACACGCACCAGCACGTCTTTGGGCTCACCTGGACTCCATTACTTTATTTATTGCCCTTCCTATATCTGTCTGTTCCTCTGTTAGATCCCCATGTCAGCATTATTGTCATTATTGTGTTTTCTCCTGTCCTTGTTTGTTTCTGGTTGGTTATTTATTAAATGTTCACTCCCTGTACTTGCTTCTCGTCTCCCAGAGTCTGTCCTTACAGGTACTTGGTAAAGTTAATGATGCAATTGATCGTTAACAAGGGCCCCAGGACCAGTGGAAGCAAAATAGCCCTACAACATTAAAGATGATGAATAAGGATTTAAAAATGGGAAGGAAAAAAAATGGGTTAGAAATGCTCATTTGTTATTTCTACCTTCATTAGAGTTTATTATTTCTCTCATGAATAATGTCATTGTAACGGTTTTCTTGAGTCGAACGAGAGGCGGACCAAAACGCAGCGTGGTTATTATTCATGGTTCTTTAATAAAGAAACTATACATGAATAGACTAACAAAACAAGAAATGTGAAAAACCAAAACAGCCCTATCTGGTGCAAACACAGAGACAGGAACAATCACCCACAAAACCCAAAACCAAACAGGCTACCTAAATATGATTCCCAATCAGAGACAATGACTAACACCTGCCTCTGATTGAGAACCATATCAGGCCATACACAGAAACAGACAAACTAGACACACAACATAGAATGCCCACTCAGATCACACCCTGACCAAACAACACATAGAAACATACAAAGCAAACTATGGTCAGGGTGTGACAGTACCCCCCCCCCACAAGGTGCAGACTCTGGCGCTCAAAACCTGAACCTATTGGGAAGGGTCTGGGTGGGCATCTGTCCACGGTGGCGGCTCTGGTGCTGGACGTGGCCCCCACTTCACCATAGTCTTAGTCCGCCCCATTGTCCGCTTCCGTGTCCTCCTAACCACGGCGACCCTTCTAAATGGCAGCTCGGAACAGAGGGGCGGAAGCTCGAGACAGAGGGGCGGAAGCTCGAGACAGAGGGGCGGAAGCTCGAGACAGAGGGGCGGAAGCTCGAGACAGAGGGGCGGAAGCTCGGGACAGAGGGGCTCTGGCGCCTCTGGGCTGACTGGTGGCTCTGGCGCCTCTGGGCTGACTGGTGGCTCTGGCGCCTCTGGGCTGACTGGTGGCTCTGGCGCCTCTGGGCTGACTGGTGGCTCTGGCGCCTCTGGGCTGACTGGTGGCTCTGGCGCCTCTGGGCTGACTGGCGCCTCTGGGCTGACTGGCGGCTCTGGCGGATCCTGGCTGACTGGCGGCACTGGCGGCTCCTGGCTGACTGGCGGCACTGGGGGCTCCTGGCAGACTGGCGGCTCCTGGCAGACTGGCGGAACTGGCGGCTCCTGGGCGACTGGCGGCACTGGCGGCTCCTGGCAGACTGGCGGCACTGGCGGCTCCTGGCAGACTGGCGGCACTGGCGGCTCCTTGCAGACTGGCGGCACTGGCGGCTCCTTGCAGACTGGCGGCGCTGGGCAGACGGGTGGCTCAGGCGGCGCTGGGCAGACTGGCGACACTGGCGGAGCTGGGCAAACGGGTGGCTCAGGCGGCGCTGGGCAGACTGGCGACACTGGCGGCGCTGGGCAGACGAGAAGCTCCGGCAACGCTGGAGAGGAAGGCTCTGGCAGCGCTGGACTGAGGAGCTCTGGCGCCTCTGGAATGAGGGGCTCTGGCGCTTCTGGAATGAGGGGCGGGAGCTCTGGCAGCGCCGAACAGGCGGGAGCACCTGTACGGATAAGACGGAGAGACAGCCTGGTGCAGGGGGCTGCCACCGGAGGGCTGGTGCGTGGATGTGGTACCGGATAGACCGGACCGTGCAGGCGCACTGGAGGTCTTGAGCACCGAGCCTGCCCAACCTTACCCGGTTGAATGGTCCCGGTCGCCCTGCCAGTGCGGCGAGGTGGAATAGCCCGCACTGGGCTATGCAGGTGAACCGGGGACATCGTGCGCAAGGCTGGTGCCATGTAAGCCGGCCCAAGGAGACTCACTGGGGACCAGATGCATAGAGCCGGCTTCATGGCACTTGGCTCGATGCCCACTCTAGCCCGGCCGATACGCAGAGCTGGAATGTACTGCACCGTGGTATGCACCCGCACTGGGGACACCGTGCGCTCCAAAGCATAACACGGTGCCTACCCGGTCTCTCTAGCCCTCCGGTAAGCACAGGAAGTTGGCTCAGGTCTCCTACACTGCTTTGCCATACTTCCTGTGTGCCCCCCTCCAAGAAATTTTTGGGGCTGCCTCTCGGGCTTCCTTGCCAGCCGTGTTCCCTCATATCGCCGGCTCCTCTCTCCGGCTGCCTCTGCTCTCCTAGCTGCCTCCACCTGTTCCCTTGGAATGCGATCCTTTCCCTCCAGGATCTCCTCCCATGTGTAGCAACCCTTGCCATCCAATACATCGTCCCATGTCCATTCCTCTTTGTGCCGCTGTTGCTGTTGCCCGTTACCACGCCACTTGGTCCTGTTGTGGTGGGTGATTCTGTAACGGTTTTCTTGAGTCGAAGGAGAGGCGGACCAAAACGCAGCGTGGTTATTATTCATGGTTCTTTAATAAAGAAACTATACATGAATAGACTAACAAAACAAGAAATGTGAAAACCCAAAGCAGCCCTACCTGGTGCAAACACAGAGACAGGAACAATCACCCACAAAACCCAACACCAAACAGGCTACCTAAATATGGTTCCCAATCAGAGACAATGACTAACACCTGCCTCTGATTGAGAACCATATCAGGCCAAACACAGAAACAGACAAACTAGACACACAACATTGAATGCCCACTCAGATCACACCCTGACCAAACAAAACATAGAAACATACAAAGCGAACTATGGTCAGGGTGTGACAGCCATTCAGTGTGACGATAATGGATTTTATTATTTATTATTTTCCAGTATGTGCATTAAGCTGTTTATAGATTGTAATTGTTTGATCTCAACAAACATGTACTGTTTTGAAAATCAAAATTTCATCATAATTAATATAATACATTTAGATTTTCCTACTAATATGAGCTCATTTGTTGATTTTAGCACCCAGAATTTCACGTTCAAAAGTGAAAATGCTGGAAAATAGCAAATTAATTCTTTGGGAGTTATTATTGAAGAGTTATACAGAATGACTTAATCATTACTCCGTATGTGTCACGCCCTGACCTTAGAATTCTTTGTTTTTTCTATTATTTTGGTTAGGTCAGGGTGTGACATGGGTGATATGTGTGTTTTTGTCTTATTCTAGGGTGTTTGTACTGTCTAGGGGCTTTTGTAGATTTATGGGGTTATTTTCATCTAGGTGTTTATGTTGGTCTATGGTTGCCTAGATTGGTTCTCAAATAGAGGCAGGTGTTTATCGTTGTCTCTGATTGGGAACCATATTTAGGCAGCCATCCTCTTTGGGTATTTTGTGGGTTATTGTCTATGTTATGTTGCACATTAGCACATTGTTTATACAGCGGTCAAATTCGTTTTTTTTGTTTAAGTGTTCTTCGTGTTCTTCATTAATAAAGAAGAATGTATTGTAACCACGCTGCGCTTTGGTCTACTCCATATGACGATCGTGACAGTATGACAAAAACAGTTTGAACTTATTCTACAGCCAATTGCTCTGTCATCTATGAAAAAACTATGACCTTGATATACTGCATTATATTGTTATCTTTCACATCAAATATGCCATTTTAAAATAAAACAGCATTATAAATGTTTTTTAAGCGTTGTACCATATGACACATTTCCATTATACATAATGAATAATACTCTTATAAGCAGATAAATAGGTGAACATTATGTCTTATAATGCAGTGTTTATAAAAATGTATATTTTATAATACTGTAAATATGCGTCGGACACCAAAATGGACATGACACGACACAGGTATGAGGTACTGTACTTTTCTGCATGTGCTTCCGTTTTTGGACGCCGAACTAACTACTCGTGTGCGTGGCCAAAGAGCTGTGTCATCTAACCATAGCACTGCCTGAAGTTTGATAAACGGCACTGGCACTTTGTGCCATGTTCAAATGACATGAAAATAGAGCTCTTTGGCCATGTACACTAGTGGTGGGTTTGGAAGCATACATTCTGTCAGAAAAGTACTGTACCTCATACCTACTGTAACATATAGTGGTGGATCTTTACATTTTCTATGGGGCTACTTTGCTTCAACTAGTCATGAGGCCCTTGTTAACCACCTAGAGTCAATCTATATAAATTACATCAATAAATCCCTGTCAGTTTAAGCTAGACATATGTTTTTCAAATTTTTTATTTTTATTTAAAAAAATTTTATTACCCTTTTTTCTCCCCAATATCGTGGTATCCAATTGTTAGTACTTACTATCTTGTCTCAGAGCCTAAGCGCGAACCCAGAGTCTCTGGTGGCACAGCTAGCACTGCGATGCAGTGCCCCAGACCACTGCGCCACCCGTGAGGCCTGACATATCTGTGTTTATGCATTAGAATGTGTCTCAAAAATGCATCCGCCCATGTCGCACTTCTGCATATGTGGTAAAAAGTGGCAGAACTCGTGTGGTGTTTGTCAGACCATGAGACATCACAAAAATCTTCTCTTCTAACAAAAATGTCTGTAGCGTCCCAACGGTTTGATCTACAAACTACACAACAAATTTGAAAGTGTTATTTTAACACCAGTTGTGTTAATTTTAACACTCCTCCAGTGTTCATATGGGTCCAATCTCGTCAGTGTTAATTTAACACTTTTGGTAGTGTTCACATTGGAACACTTTTGTGTTAAAATATAACACTTCAGATGTTGTTCAAATGACCCATGGGAGTGTCAACTCTAGAGAATCCATCCTGTAACTGAATTGACACCAGGAAGTGCAAAATATTCACACTAGGAAATAACCGTTTTTGGTCTGGTTCTCTCCAATTTATAAATCAAGCCTGCAAGTTGTAGGCGAGTTAAACAGGAGCAATAAAGGATTTGTTACAAGAGTTGAGACTCTACATTGTTTAATTTATTCAGGCCACAAAGAGAGGGAGCATCAGAATGAAATCAGTGCATCACAGGCGCATCAGAATGAAATCAATTCATCACAGGCACATCAGAATAAAATGAGTGCATCACAGGCGCCTCAGAACACGTATCAATCAATCAAATGTATTTATAAAGCCCTTTTTACATCAGCCGATGTCAAAGTGCTATACAGAAACCCAGCCTAAAACCCCAAACAGCAAGCAATGCAGATGTAGAAGCACGGTGGCTAGGAAAAACTCCCTAGAAAGGACAACCAGTCTCTGAGGAGCAGCCAGTCTTCTTCTGGCTGTGCCGGGTGGAGATTATAACAGCCAATGGCCATGATGTTCAAACGTTCATAGATGTCCAGCAGGGTCAAATAATAATAATCACAGTGGTTTTAGAGGGTGCAACAGGTCAGCACCTCAGGAGAGAATATCAGTTGACTTTTCATAGCCGATCATTCAGAGTTAGAGACAGCAAGTGTGGTAGAGAGAGAGAGTCGAAAACAGCAGGTCTGGGACAAGGTAGCACGCCCGGGGAACAGGTCAGGATTCCATAGCCGCAGGCAGAACAGTTGAAACTGGAGCAGCAGCACGACCAGGTGGACTGGGGACAGCAGAGAGTCATCAGGCCAGGAGGTCCAGATGGCATGGTCCTAGGGTTCAGGTGCTCCGAGAGAGGGGGTCAGGAGACACTGTGGCCCCGTCCGGCGATAACCCTGGACAGGGCCAACCAGGCAGGATATAACCCCACCCACTTTGCCAAAGCACAGCCCCCACACCACCCACACAGGCAACCGTAAGGCTCTCCAGAGGGTAGTGAGGTCTGCACAACGCATCACCGGGGGCAAACTACCTGCCCTCCAGGACACCTACACCACCCGATGTTACAGGAAGGCCATAAAGATCATCAAGGACAACAACCACACGAGCCACTGCCTGTTCACCCCGCTATCATCCAGAAGGCGAGGTCAGTACAGGTGCATCAAAGCTGGGACCGAGAGACTGAAAAACAGCTTCTATCTCAAGACCATCAGACTGTTAAACAGCAACCACTAACATTGAGTGGCTGCTGCCAACACACTGACTTAACTCCAGCCACTTTAATAATGGGAATTGATGGGAAATTATGTAAAATATATCACTAGCCACTTTAAACAATGCTACCTAATATAATGTTTACATACCCTACATTATTCATCTCATATGTATACGTATATACTGTACTCTATATCATCTACTGCATCCTTATGTAATTAATACATGTATCACTAGCCACTTCAACTATGCCACTTTGTTTACATACTCATCTCATATGTATATACTGTACTCGATACCATCTACTGTATGTTGCCTATGCTGCTCTGTACCATCACTCATTCATATATTTTTATGTACATACAGTGCCTTGCGAAAGTATTCGGCCCCCTTGAACTTTGCGACCTTTTGCCACATTTCAGGCTTCAAACATAAAGATATAAAACTGTATTTTTTTGTGAAGAATCAACAACAAGTGCGACACAATCATGAAGTGGAACGACATTTATTGGATATTTCAAACTTTTTTAACAAATCAATACCTGAAAAATTGGGCGTGCAAAATTATTCAGCCCCTTTACTTTCAGTGCAGCAAACTCTCTCCAGAAGTTCAGTGAGGATCTCTGAATGATCCAATGTTGACCTAAATGACTGATGATGATAAATACAATCCACCTGTGTGTAATCAAGTCTCCGTATAAATGCACCTGCACTGTGATAGTATCAGAGGTCCGTTAAAAGCACAGAGAGCATCATGAAGAACAAGGAACACACCAGGCAGGTCCGAGATACTGTTGTGAAGAAGTTTAAAGCCGGATTTGGATACAAAAAGATTTCCCTTTAAACATCCCAAGGAGCACTGTGCAAGCGATAATATTGAAATGGAAGGAGTATCAGACCACTGCAAATCTACCAAGACCTGGCCGTCCCTCTAAACTTTCAGCTCATACAAGGAGAAGACTGATCAGAGATGCAGCCAAGAGGCCCATGATCACTCTGGATGAACTGCAGAGATCTACAGCTGAGGTGGGAGACTCTGTCCATAGGACAACAATCAGTCGTATATTGCACAAATCTGGCATTTATGGAAGAGTGGCAAGAAGAAAGCCATTTCTTAAAGATATCCATAAAAAGTGTCATTTAAAGATTGCCACAAGCCACCTGGGAGACACACCAAACATGTGGAAGAAGGTGTTCTGGTCAGATGAAACCAAAATTGAACTTTTTGGCAACAATGCAAAACGTTATGTTTGGCGTAAAAGCAACACAGCTCATCACCCTGAACATACCATCTCCACTGTCAAACATGGTGGTGGCAGCATCATGGTTTGGGCCTGCTTTTCTTCAGCAGGGACAGGGAAGATGGTTAAAATTGATGGGAAGATGGATGGAGCCAAATACAGGACCATTCTGGAAGAAAACCTGATGGAGTCTGCAAAAGACCTGAGACTGGGACGGAGATTTGTCTTCCAACAAGACAATGATCCAAAACATAAAGCAAAATCTACAATGGAATGGTTCAAAAATAAACATATCCAGGTGTTAGAATGGCCAAGTCAAAGTCCAGACCTGAATCCAATCGAGAATCTGTGGAAAGAACTGAAAACTGCTGTTCACAAATGCTCTCCATGCAACCTCACTGAGCTTGAGCTGTTTTGCAAGGAGGAATGGGAAGAAATTTCAGTCTCTCGATGTGCAAAACTGATAGAGACATACCCCAAGCGACTTACAGCTGTAATCGCAGCAAAAGGTGGCGCTACAAAGTATTAACTTAAGGGGGCTGAATAATTTTGCACGCCCAATTTTTCAGTTTTTGATTTGTTAAAAAAGTTTGAAATATCCAATAAATGTCGTTCCACTTCATGATTGTGTCCCACTTGTTGTTGATTCTTCACAAAAAAATACAGTTTTATATCTTTATGTTTGAAGCCTGAAATGTGGCAAAGGGTCGCAAAGTTCAAGGGGGCCGAATACTTTCGCAAGGCACTGTATTCTTTATCCCATTACACTGTGTATAAGACAGTAGTTTTGGAATTGTTAGTTAGATTACTTGTTGGTTATTACTGCATTGTCGGAACTAGAAGCACAAGCATTTCGCTACACTCGCATTAACATCTGCTAACCATGTGTATGTGACAAATAAAATTTGATTTGATTTGACTAGAGGGATATCTTCAAACCACCAACTTACTACTCTGAGACAAGGCCGAGTATAGCCCACGAAGATCTCCCCACGGCACGAACCCGAGGGGGGCGCCAACCTAGACAGGAAGATCACGTCAGTGACTCAACCCACTCAAGTGACACACCCCTCCCAGGGATGGCATGGAAAAGCACCAGTAAGCCAGTGACTCAGCCCCCATAATAGGGTTAGAGGCAGAGATTCAGAGTGGAGAGAGGGAAACCGGCCAGGCCGAGAAAGCAAGGGCCGTTCTTTTTTAAATTTTATTTATTTTACCTTTATTTAACTAGGCAAGTCAGTTAAGAACAAATTCTTATTTTCAATGACGAACTAGGAACATTGGGTTAACTGCCTTGTTCAGGGGTAGAATGACAGATTTGGACTTGGCTCCAGTGCCTTTCCGTTCACCTTCACACCCCTGGGTCAGACAACATAGGACCTACCGAAGAGATGAGTCTTCAATAAAGACTTAAAGGTCGAGGCCGAGTCTGCGTCTCTCACATGGATAGGCAGACCATTCCATAAAAATGTAGCTTTATAGGAGAAAGTCCTGCTTTCAGCTGTTTGGTTAGAAATTCTAGGGACAATAAGGAGGCCTGCGTCTTGTGACCATTGCGTACGTGTACTGTAGGTATGTACAGCAGGACCAAAAGGGAAAGATAGGTAGGAGCAAGTCCATGTAATGCTTTGTAGGTTAGTAGTACAACCTTGGAATCAGCCCTAGCCTTAACAGGAAGTCAGTGTAGGGAGGCTAGCACTGGAGTAATATGATAAAAAATGTTGGTTCTAAGATTTTAGCAGTCGTGTTTAGCACGTCCGCATAGCAGTGGAAGTTAACATTATGTTTCCGAATGACATCACCAAGAGGTAAAAATATATAGTGAAATCAATAGTAGTCCTAAAACAGACCTTTTTGCAGTTGATTTGTCAGAGGACAAACCATTCAGGGAGACAAACTGATATCTTTCCGACAGATTGTCTCTCTCTTTCCGACAGATAAGATCTAAACCAGGCCAGAACTTGTCCATGTAGACTAATTTGGGTTTCCAATGTCTACAAAAGAATGTGGTGATCGATAGTATCAAAAGCAGCACTAACGTCTAGGAGCACAAGGACAGATGCAGAGCCTTGATCTGACACCATTAAAAGGTAATTTAACACCTTCCCCAGTGCAGTCTCAGTGCTATGATGGGGTCTAAAATCAGACTGAAGCATTTCGTATACATTGTTTGTCTCACGTTATTTTGTCTTTGTTTTAGTATGGTCAGGGCGTGAGTTGAGTGCGTTATCTATGTTCGTTTTTCTATAATTTGGGATTTCTGTGTTCGGCCTAGTATGGTTCTCAATCAGAGGCAGCTTTCAATCTTTGTCCCTGAATGAGAATCATACTTGCCTGGTTTCACTTTTGAGTTGTGGGTGTTTATTTTCTGTTGTTAGTGTCTGTGCCACGCGGGACTGTTTCAGTTTGATTTACTTCACGTTTATTGTTTTGTTCAGTGTTCGTTATTCATTAAAAACTTGAACACTTACCACGCTGCGTTTTGGTCCTCCGATCCTTCATACTACTCAACTTCGTCAGAGTTCTAATGATCATGATCTTTTCCTCAAAGAAGTTCATGAATTTATCAGTGCTGAAGTGAAAGCCATCCTCTCTTGGGGAATGCTGCTTTTTAGTTAACTTTGCGACAGTATCTAAAATTTATTTGGGATTGTTCTTATTCTCCTCAATTAAAACCATTTAGGGCTAGGCGTCCCGCTAGCTGGACAACTTCCTGTGAAACTGGAGGGTGCGCAGTTCAAATAAATAATCATACAAATTATGGATATTAAACATTTAGGTACATAAGTAATTATATCGGTTGAAAGCTTAAATGATTGTTAATCTAACTGCACTGTCCGATTTACAGTAGCTATTACAGTGAAAGCATGCCATGCGATTGTTTGAGGACGGCACCCCACATCAAAATATTTTTTTCACCAGCACAGGTTTCATAAATTCACAAATAGCGATTAAATATTTGCTTACTTAAAAAAAAAAAATCTTCCTCTGATTTGTCATCCAAAGTGTCCCAGCTATAACATTTAGTGTTGTTTTGTTAGATAAAATCCTTCTTTATATCCCAAAAAGTCTGTATAGTTGGCGCCATCGATTAGACTAATCCACTCGTTCAACATGCAGAGAAAGAATCTGGAAATCTAACCCTAAATTTTGTTTCAACAAGTCAAAATACGTTTCTATTTACTCCTCAGATACCCTAAAATGTAATCAAATTATAATATTTCTTACAGAAAGAAGTATGTTCAATAGGAAACCGATTTTGGCAGTTGTGTTCTGAATTTCCTAGAATGTGTCCCTGAACTAAAACTTATATTTCTTCTTTGTTTTTGAAGTTACAAGCCTGAAACCTTGAATATAGACATCTGACACCCTGTGGAAGCCATATGAATTGCATCCAGGGAGCTAAATGTTCAGTATGCCCTTATTACTTTCCATTGTAAGAGCATGGTCGCTCTCAAAATTAAAATTTCTGGTTGATTTTTCTTTGGATTTTCTCCTACCATTTCTATTGTGTTATATTCTCCTACATTATTTTAACATTTCTGCAAAGTGTTTTCTTTCCAATGGTACCAGTGATATGCATATCCTGGCTTCAGGGCCTGAGCAACAGGCAGTTTACTTTGGGCACGTCATTCAGGCGGAAATTGAGAAAAAAGGGGCCTAGCCCCATTAAGTTGGAAAATAGGATGATTGAGCCGAAGTGAGGGCTCTTCGATAGTGCACAGTACTATCTTTCCAAGCCAGACAGTTCACATTTTTTGGAAGCTTCCTTTAGGGCTCTGTATGAGAACAAGAGTATTTTCAGAGCTACTATTTAACACAAGTGGAAGTCCTCCTAAGACTTGGTATGTAATTTTCTTAACAAAGTTGCCAATAATTATTATACCTTTATTTCAACAAGAAACACAGACTGAGTCTTATAATCTGACTATTTTTTAAATTTTACTAGGCAAGTCAGTTAAGAACAAATTCTTATTTTCAATGACGGCCTAGGAACAGTGGGTTAACTGCCTGTTCAGGGGCAGAACAACAGATTTGTACCTTGTCAGCTCGGGGATTCGAACTTTCAACCTTTCGGTTACTCGTCCAACGATCTAACCACTAGGCTACCCTGCTGCCCCGTTACTTAATCATGTCAAACAAAGGAACAACATAAAGACTCTCGTCAGCACCATAAGCACTTTGAAGGAAAAAAGGCTAAGAAAATTTCAAACAACTTTGTCATCAACACCATCAAACACAGTAAATGCATGGTAATGTTCACTGAAATTATCAGTGTGCAACAATAGTGTATACAACATTGTCAATCACAATGATCTTGGTTATTTTACTAAATACTTTTCATGCTCATTACTGCAAACTAACAGTCCCTCTCTGTACTCCGTGCCATCCATCTTAACCCAGCTGGTAGTGGAAATGGTTTTTGTGCTCCAAGTACCCATAGTCAAACAAGTAGATTCTTGAGAGAAGAGCATTTCGAAATAACATTTTCAGAGACATAGTCAAACAACAATTTGAACTCAAACTTAGCCATCCCTTCAAGAATGTCATGCATTATATCCACAGAACATTTACTACAAACATGGAAGTGCTGCAAACTGTTTAGTTTAGAATGTTTCTTTACACTTTACAGAGCTGTGGGTCTGATTTCAACTGATTCAAATGCATTTTAAATTGATCTTTATCTCGCAAGACAATCTTAGGGTCCTCCTCTCTGTAAACTGTCTGAGCATTAGACTTTTCTATCACACAAAACCTGCAAAAGTAATGACCACTGAAGGACTGTGTGAAACCAAGGAGTGCATGCATCCCCAAATTGTCTCCAGTTATTTGGCAGATAGTGCCATAAACTCTATCAGTTGAAAAAGGAAAATGTACACCATCACTCTCCAGTTTTTTTAACATCATTAACCAAGGGCTCTAGAATGGCATCAAAGTCATATTTCTTTAGATCATGGTAATGCAATAATGAAACTAAATTAATATTCATCACAGCAGAGTTAAACTTGGGTGGAGGATTCCTGAGGACAAAATAAATGACGCCTATCTTGTGAACACCACGCTTGGGTCCAAGCGGGTTGGCAGTTTCAAAGTAATCATAGAACAATTGGATCTGTAAAGCATTTCTATGTTTTGAGAACAAGGATGAGTCTTAAAGTAACTTCCATCACAAAAGTCTTCATAAGTGTCTTCCACAAATGTATCCCTAAGTGCATTTTCCAATAACTTACAGATTTCAGAATTGCGAAACATGAACTTCAATTTTTCCAGTATAGTAATATATACAAAAGTGTCTTTACACTATTTACACCATGCCAAGAACGTGCAAAGCTGTCATCATGGTAAAAGGTGGCTACTTTGAAGAATCTTAAATATAAAATATATTTTCTATGGGATTGAGGTCAGAGCTTTGTAATGGTCACTCCAATACCTTGACTTTGTTGTCCTTAAACCATTTTGCCACAACCTTGGAAGGATGCTTGGGGTCATTGTCCATTTGGAAGGCCCATTTGCGACCAAGCTTTAACATCCTGACTGATGTCTTGAGATGTTGCTTCAATATATCCACATAATTTTCCTCCCTCATGATGCCATCTATTTTGTTAAGTGCACCAGTCCCTCCTGCAGCAAAGCACCCCCACAACATGATGCTGCCACCCCCGTGCTTCACGGTTGGGATGGTTTTCTTCGGCTTTCAAGCCTCCCCTTTTTCCTCCAAACATAACGATGATCATTATGGCCAAATAGTTCTATTTTTGTTTCAGACCAGAGGACATTTCTCCAAAAAGAACAATCTTTGTCCCCATGTGCAGTTGCAAACTGTTGTATGGCTTTTTTATGCCGATTTTGGAGCATTGGCTTCATCCTTGCTGAGTGGCCTTTCAGGTTATGTCGATATAGGACTCGTTTTACTGTGGATATAGATACTTGTGTACCTGTTTCCTCCAGCATCTTCACAAGGTCCTTTGCTGTTGTTCTGGGATTGATTTGCACTTTTCGCACCAAAGTCTGTTCCTCTTTAGGAGACAGAATGCATCTCCTTCCTGAGCGGTATGACAGCTGCGTGGTCACATGGTGTTTATTCTTGTGTACTATTGTTTGTGCAGATGAACGTGGTACCTTCAGGCATTTGAAAATTGCTCCCAAGGATGAACCAGACTTTTTGAGGTGTACAATTATTTTTCTGAGGTCTTGGCTGATATCTTTGAGTTTCCCATGACGTCAAGCAAAGAGGCACTGAGTTTGAAGGTCGGCCTTGAAATACAGCCACAGGTACACCTCCAATTGACTCAAATTATGTCAATTAGCCTATCAGAAGCTTCTTACGCCATAACATCATTTTCAGGAATTTTTCAAGCTGTTTAAAGGCACAGTCAACTTAGTGTATGTAAACGTCTGACCCTCTGGAATTGTGATACAGTGAAATAATCTGTCTAAACAATTTTTGGAAAAATTACTTGTGTCATGCACAAAGATGATGTCCTAACCGACTTGCCAAAACTATAGTTTGTTAACAAGAAACTTGTGGAGTGGTTGAAAAACTAGTTCAATGCATTTCTTTAATAGTAATGGCCAAAATCAATATTTTATCAAATATATATATATATTGTGTTTTTTATGTATACCTAAACGGTTCCTAAAATTCAAATCAATCTGCTAAATGATCTATAGTATGACCATCCTAAACCAATTCCATATGCCTTCGTAAAAAAAAAATCGTAAAAGTTTTTCAGGCATAAAATATTGCTCATTATTTGTATTATTTTATACAGTATTTTTTGCTCATCTTTGTCAAGGGTGCCAATAATTTTGGGACTGCCTCTATGTACTGTACTCTGTATGTTTGCTCACAATATGTTTCCACAACGACTGTGTAGAAGCCAATGACAGAACAAGATTGACATTTTCATTTTTCATTGAACACCCCATTTTGCCATTAAGCCATGAAACCATTTTGTACCATGTAGATTTGCCATTGTGAATATTATGTCATAGTCTACACGTAGCCTACAATTACAGCCACTCCAGTTTAGTCTCTGCATTGTGAAAGTTGGATATGCTTCAGTACCACATGTTTGGAAAGTCAACTTCGAAGTGCTAATAGACTCTCCAGAGATATGAATGCCCTGAGCTGTAAGAGTAATAAACTGGGATCGCTGTCAAAGAGTTGTCCCCCTAGGTTATCAATGTGAGAGCATTCAGTGTTAGCGGTAGCCTCTGGGAGCTCCAGTCAAAGATCTGGTCCATGCATTCTGTTCTGTTCATCATGCGTTCCAAATAATCAGCCTCTCACAGTCATCATAATCACCCCAAAGCTAGGCTCTATAATACATTTTCTTCCCCCAAGTCTCTTCTGTCACATTCAAAGGGACATGGTCAGGGCCGGCACCAGGCATAAGCGAGATAAGGGGTCACCCAGGCCGCAAGGGGACCCCCGTCCCCGGTCGAGGTCTCAATTTACTGTTTAGAGTTAGAACGGTGGAATACACAAGGTGCAAGTTCGATATTTGGCTGTGCATCACCAGTTTATCTTATATCAGTCACTGTTTACCAGTCAGCTAACCATTTTTAGATTGGTAAATTAGTCTAGGCACCTATATAAACTTAATGGCCGAATACTAACCAGGCATGCATGGCACTTGCCCAGGGTCCAACCTCCAGGTGGCCCCTATTGATTTTGTTAGTCACTCTCACTCAGATACCATTAACATGGCACAATTTATCTCCACCCCATTGCAAAATGGGTATAATTGCAGGAAATTAGTTGAAACACTGCCAAGAAACTAATCTGGTTTAGGGTCCCACCAAATATGGTTTAGGGCCCCCAAAAGGCTCGAGCTGGCCCCGGACATGGTGGTAAAAAAGAAAAGAAAGATGTGCTTTTCATTACAACGTGTGCTTGGTAAATCAATGTCGTTTCAGGAAGATAAATGAAAAGAAATGGCTATGAAAGCTCGACAATGGACAGCCATATTATGTTATCACTCACTGTTTTAAGCACGACTATATTAATTCCTTATTTCTGGACATACACCCAATTTCCATGATCCAAAGCCCAAAGTACCAACTTGAGCATAATCTCTTCAATCACTTTCAAAACTGATGGATTATATTTTACTGATTTATTTCCCATGAAAAATGAATATGGTAGTAGAACAACAAAATGTACTATTGAATTTGTGCTATTGCATTCTGGGTTGAATACACAAATCAGCTTTCCATTCCAAGTCTGGCATATGTCTAGCTAGTTCTACTGAACCAAACCCCTGACAGTTTTTAAGCCTACCTTCAGTGTTTTTCCATTTGCACAGAGACAATTTCAATGTTTCTACGAAGTAGGTGTGGGTTGGTGTCAGAGCCACAGTAAGGAGCTGGACTGAATAATGCCCTAAGCGCTGCTCTTTACAAGGCTAGAAATCAACATCAACCATCAGCTCCTGTAAAAGCCAGAGAAACAAAGGCCTTTAGCATACCTTTATTTGTGTGTGTGTGTGTGTGTACATGTGTGAGAGAGTGCCTAGCCCCTCTATGTTACATCACACTTCCTTGACTAAATGTAATTTTAAAAGGGCTCAGTTGGGAGACTGCTGCCACAACCTTCAGTACCACAGTCAGCTCCACTCTCACTCTCTTTTTTTTAACCTTTATTTAACTAGGCAAGTCAGTTAAGAACAAATTCTTATTTTCAATGACGGCCTAGGAACAGTGGGTTGACTGCCTGTTTAGGGGCAGAACGACAGATTTGTACCTTGTCAGCTTGGGGATTTGAACGTGCAACCTTTCGGTTACTCGTCCAATGCTTTAACCACTAGGCTACCCTGTGTGTGTGTTTGTGTGTGTGTGTTCATTCTTGTCCACGTCTAGATGTTGTCCACATCTAGAGAATGTGTGTATGCACAATACTTGAAGAGTGAGCCTTTCTCCCCTTTTTTCACTGCAGATACAAAACATGCTGTCACACAACAACCTGTACAGTTAATGTCCTGACCTTATTCTTAGGAGCTGTACTGCAGCTATTGTGTTATACAGTGTTATACAGCAATCTGTGCTATGTGCTTTGGAAATACCTAATTCATTATTTTAGACAAGATGCTGCCCATAACAACCCCAACCTAAACAATTGGATTTGAAAGAGGACAGCTTTTTTATTTGTTATTTAGATATCCACAAGAGGAAACACTGTTCAGCTCTGAACCTGGATTGGAGTCTGTCACGTTTAGTGGCAGTCTCTCTTTGTGTGTGTGTGTTGTGTTCTCTGGGGATAACCCATAGGGAGCTCCCAGGAAGAGGATTTCAGAGCTGAGTGCACGGATTCTCCTGGGAAATGATGCTTCAACAAGTGGAATTATTTCCTGGCTACCCAAACTCCTTGCTCCAGCCAAACACTATGCCACGCCCACGGACGTTAGTTTCTGGAGTCTGGATCTCAGTACCTTTCCCTACATTTTCTAGAATGGAAATACATTCAAGACCAGGGGTGTCAAACTCATTCTGTGGAGGGTCTAGTGTCTGCAGGTCTTTGGTTTTTCCTTTCAATTAAGACATAGACAACTAGGTGAGGGGAGTGCCTTACTAATTAGAGACCATATTTCATCAATCGAGGCAAGGGAGGAGCGAAAACCCGCAGACACTCGGCCCTCCATGGAATGAGCTTGACATGTGTTCTAGACTGTCTGATTGGTCTCTGAAACCGATGGGTTGGGCCAGATCACACATGGGTAAAGTAACGTTTTGAAAATTCGTCATTGGCTTTCAATCGCCAATCACTTTTTTTATACAACACCCCTCATTTTGATGTCCCCACAAACAATTTTAATGATTTGCAGTCTCAGACTGAAGTATGTAGCGAACATAGAGCAGCGGAATAATTCAGTTTGAGTTGTCAGGCAAGAGGAATCATTTAATTTGTCCCAAGGGAAACACGATATTCAAGATTAACTCTATTTTCGTAATGCCAGTATCTTATTCCTGTTTTTCCTTGAGACTTTTGGCCTCATGGCTGCTGCGCTGCCAAGGTTGTTCTGGATGGCAGTGTTCATCTACAGTAATGACAGAAGGGATGTAGCAAGTATGCATAGGAGGGATGATCATTTTCCTCTCATCTGAGTATGGTTCCTCTACTCCCTAGGAAGACACTTGTGAATCATTTATTGTGTGATTGATTCAAAGAGCTCAGAGAGGAGCATGGGTAGTGGGCTAATTCTCGAAACAGAAAGGGAGCATCATCTGCACTCTGAAACATCCCATTCATACTGACTGGAATTCTACACCGCTACAGTAAACACAGAGATTGGAGTGTGATTATAACAGCAGATGGCACACAACCAATTACTCCAGCATTATTTTTCTGAGTCTGAAAACATTCAAACTGAAATGTGAAAATCATCCAAGTCAGATTCACGTGTTTTTAAATGACCTGGAAGCAATTTTAAGGGTCGTCGATATGCGAAAAAAAAAAGCCAAGCGTTGCTGCTGATCCATAGCCTCCACAGATGTGAGAGAGGAAGTAATTTATGGAGAATAATTAGCCTATTACTGACAGTCGTTGCTGCAAGTTCACATCTGCTAGGCACAGTCTCTCTGTGGAGCTTGAAGGAAATGTCTGACAGCACATTATTAATGAAACATCACTAATATGAATTATTTTCTCTGCAAATGATTTGCATGCTTTGTTATTGAACTAGCAGTTGAATACAGAGGAGGTTCCCTAATACTTCAGCTGTTAATGAAATATACAACAACCTCCAAAGAACAAAAAAACTGCTTAATGTCAAATGAATGGATACAAGAATGGATATAATGGTTACTGACATTCATCATTGCTTAATAATCACCCAGAGGTTGCAAGCTAAGAGTTACAGTGAAAAGGTTTTTTATTATATGTTCCTGTTCCAGCTTCCAAGGCAAATGTGTAGTATGAGTCTTCGCTCAGCTCAGCAGTCATGTGTCAGGCCACAAAGTGAATCAAAGTGTTCCGAGAGTGGCAAGCAGGTCTACAGGTTGAAAACATTTACATCTACTTAAGTGTTAATGTTTACAATATTGGTCATGTACGTGTAGCTAGTGGTTGATGCATTTAGTGCCGTAATTGTGTTGTGAATATTTTTATGGTCTCTCTCGCTCTCTCGCCTTCTCTCTCATACACACACTGACATGAACACACAACTTATATATTTGCTTTGGGTTCAGTGAATCCTCATTAATAGGAGTTTATTGGGGTGACTGATCCTACTATACGAGGAGACTTTAATACTCTCCCCCCAGAACAGCGCCTTTCTTAAAGTCAATTACGACACTTTTCAACCTCATAGTCATCATCTCCAGCACCTATCCAGTGTCTACATATGTGAAAACAGTGTGTTTGTATGATCTGTGGTTAAAAAAAATACTTTATATATATATATATTTATTTTTTTAAACATAGAAATGTTGACACTGGCATTATGCTGGAGATAATGAAAATGAGGTTGAAATATGGCGGAGTTGCCCTTTAATAATTTCAGGGAGAAGTGTGTTCTCTTCTGCCTGAACTCTGCCCTGCTTTCTCTCAGCACAAGAGAGAGAAGAGAAGAGAAAGAATTAACATCCTGACAGGCCTGATTATAAGAGAGCTTTTACACAAAGCCTGCTTGATATAAAAAACAATCCGGGCCAAGCTGATATTTTGATCTTAACCTGGATTAGCTTCTTGTGGAGGAAGAATTCAGATGAATGCTAATTAGACAAGGTTTTTGAACAGTCATTCTAGTCTTTGAAAAGAGGATGAGATGTGGAGAAAACTCAAAGGAATTGGCCCATGAACCAGAATGACGCAGAACAGAACAGCCCTCTATTGATCTGAAGAGCTGTGTGTTCGAAATGATGGGGAACAATACACTTTATAACAATGACAAATAACAGCAGATAGTAATATATTACTGACCCACAGTGCTTGGGCTACTACATTACACTAGCTCCTTTGGGCAGCATATTGTTAACACAACGATTTTATTAGTGTCCAGTTTTCTCAAATTAGATTTGAAACCCCGAGCCAACTAGCAGAAAAATCTGTCGATGTGCACTTGAGCAAGGTACTTAACCCTAATTACTCCTGTAAGATGCCCTGGATAAGAGCGTCTGCTAAATGACTAAAATGTAAATGTCATTATTGTTTTCATTTACTTCACAAAGTGTCATTGAACAAAAGGAAACTTATTTCTACAGTACATTGCCTCCAATGCAGGACCGAGCTTTGACAGCTCTTCTCTCATAGAAATTGTATTTAAGCTGATTGAACGATTTATGCCCCAAGCCATCTTCACTTGACTCCAGATTTGGGTCGACTATATGCTAATTCAATGGGACAGAGATTGGGAAGGTACAGGTACACATGTACATCTGAATGGCTGTTGGCTAGTGGGTCTAGGTTTTTTAGGTGCTCCTGCTTTTTTCATCCACAGATCTGCATTTTTGCGGCATAAATTTGCTGTCTAATTTGAATTTGTGTCGGCAGGAGGGTACTTTCGCCAGAGGTGTTTATACTCAAGAGTTACAGTATACAGTGTGTTCTGAAAGTATTCAGACTTTTTACACATTTTGTGTAAATGCTGTGCTCTTTAATGCACTAAATGCACCACAGGGTGCTAACAATGATCACGGCCCCAAAACACAGGGAATGTCAAACTGACGATTCAAAAATGCACGACTAGGAACTAACACGTTTCTCTGATACAGAGCAGAAGGTTACAAAGAATAATCCCGCACAACAACCAGGCGGGCCGGCTGTCTAATAAAGACAAACTAATCATACACACAGGTGCTACCAATAAACATACAAGGAGGGGGAGAAAAGACAATCAGTGGCAGCTAATAGGCCGGTGACGACGACCGCCGAGCGCCACCCGACCGGGAAGGGAAACCACCCTCAGTCGGACTCGTGACACAAACCTGTTTTTGCTTTGTCATTATGGGTTATTGTGTGTAGATTGATGAGAGAAAAAAGCAATTGAACCAATTTTAGAAAAAGTCTGTAATGTAATAGAGTGCGGAAAGGGGGTCTGAATTCTTTCCGAATGCACAGTATTTCCATTCCCGGGTTTTTCGTTTCTTTATAGAAATATATTGAATAGGCTGAAAAACATATTTTTATTCTGTCAGTTCCTGAATGCGCTCATGTCTTCTCTGTTCATTCATTTAAATTTTGTTTCATCCGAATGGAAACGGAGAACATTTGATAAGCACATACGATTTTTATTGAGCCCTGGATTTTGACTGTCCTTGACGCCTCTTGAATAGAAAATGCAACACTTTCCCCCAGTCTGAATGGAAAAGTGTCTTTGTTTGCATGAAGAGTCAAACTTCTTTAATGTTCCCCTCAACATGGCATGTCAAGACTTATTCGATAGTGATGCCTATTCTAATTATAGCAAGGTGTATTGATGAGAGGAGTTTTGTTGTGAGCTGAGCAGTAGTATAAAGTACTTAAGAAAAAAATACTTGAAAGTACTACTTAAGTAGTTTTTGGTGGTATCTGTACTTTACTATTTATATTTTTGACAACTTTTACTTCACGCCATTCCTAAAGAAAATAATGTACTTTTTACTCCATACATTTTCCTTGACACCCAAAACTATTCGTTACATTTTGAATGCTTAGCAGGACAGGAAAATGGTCCAGTTCACATTCGTATCAAGAGAACATCCCTGGTCATCCCTACTGCCTCTGATCTGGTGGACTCACTAAACACATGCTTCGTTTGTTAATTATGGCTGAGTGTTGGAATGTGCCCCTGGCTATCCGTAAATAAACAAATACAACTACAAAATGGTTACATCTGATTTGCTTAATATAAGGAATTTAAAACAATTTATACTTTTTGTTTTGATAATTAAGTATATTTTAGAAATTACATTTACTTTTGATATATATTTAAATTTAAAAGCAAATACTTAGACTTTTACTCTAGTATTAAGGTATCTTTACTTTTACTCAGGGATGCACCTGCCCGCCCGTCCAACATACCTACTCTGGACGGTTCTGACTTAGAATACGTGGACAACTACAAATACCTAGGTGTCTGGTTAGACTGTAAACTCTCCTTCCAGACTCACATCAAACATCTCCAATCCAAAGTTAAATCTAGAATTGTCTTCCTATTTTGCAACAAAGCAGCCTTCACTCATGCTGCCAAACATACCCTCGTAAAACTGACCATACTACTGATCCTCGACTTCGGCGATGTCATTTACAAAATAGCCTCCAAAACCCTACTCAATAAATTGGATGCAATCACCAAAGCCGCATATACTACCCACCACTGCGGCCTGTACGCTCTCGTTGGTTGGCCCTTGCTTAATACTCGTCGCCAAACCCACTGGCTCCAGGTCATCTACAAGACCCTGCTAGGTAAAGTCCCCCCTTATCTCAGCTCGCTGGTCACCATAGCAGCACCCACCTGTAGCACGCGTTCCAGCAGGTATATCTCTCTGGTCACGCCCAAAACCAATTCTTCCTTTGGCCGCCTCTCCTTCCAGTTCACTGCTGCCAATGATTGGAACAAACTACAAAAATCTCTGAAACTGGAAACACTTATCTCCCTCACTAGCTTTAAGCACCAGCTGTCAGAGCAGCTCACAGATTACTGCACCTGATTACTGCACCTGTACATAGTCCATCTATAATTTAGATGATACATAATTTATAATACATCTATGTATTTATTTATTTTGCTCCTTTGCATCTCATTATTTCTACCTCTCCTACGGACTGTACCCCTCCCAGTCCACGAGGTACTGTAGGACCCTCACCCAGCGTCTCGAGTCCAGAATAGCACGTATGATGTTCAGAGGGGGCTGGGGGGACCTCAAGCACCTCACCTTCTTGCAGGGGACCAGCCACCACCGGCCTGAAGAGAGACACATGAAACGAGGGGTTAATGCGATAGTAAGTAGGAAGCTGTAACCTATAACACACCTTGTTTAACCTCCTCAGGACATTAAATGGCATAACACACTCTGGCCCCAGCTTCCGGCAGGGCAGGCGGAGGGGCAGGTTTCGGGTCGAGAGCCAGACCCGGTTCCTCGGTGTGAACACGGGGGCCTCACTGCGGTGCTGGTCAGCGCTCTTCTTATGCCGGCCACTAGCCTGTTTTAAACATTCCTGGACGGCTCTCCAGGCGTCCTTTGAGCGCTGCACCCATTCTTCCACCCCAGGAGCCTCTCGATGCCAGGATGACCCAAGGAGGGTAGTGTATGGTGTATGGGCCCATCGAATCAACGGACACCATGCGGCACGTACTGAACCCCTGCTGGACACTGAGGGGGGGCAGGTTCCAACCGTGACGCCCGCTCAATCTCTGCGTCCACCTCCCATACCACTACCACCGATGCCATCAGACATGAAGCTGGGAGGATGGGAGTCGGCTCGATGGACCGCTCCTCGGTATCATAGAGGTGGGACAGCTCGTCGGCCTTCGTATTTCGGGAGCCTGGCCGATATGAAATCGTGAAATGGAAACGGGTAAAGAACATGGCCCACCTAGCCTGACGCGGATTCAATCTCCTCGCTGCCCGGACATACTCGAGATTACGATGGTCAGTCCAGATGAGGAAAGGGTTCTTAGCCCCCTCAAGCCAATGTCTCCACACCTTCAGAGCCTTGACTACAGCTAACAACTCCCGGTCCCCCACGTCATAGTTCCGCTCCGTCGGACTGAGCTTCCTCTAAAAAATAAAGCACAGGGGCGGAGCTTTGGTGGCGTGCCCAAGCGCTGTGATAGCACAGCTCCCACCCCAGCCTCGGACGCATCCACCTGCACTATGAACGCCAAAGAGGGGTCCGGATGCGCCAGCACGGGTGCGGCGGTGAACAGCTCCTTCAGAAGACTGAAGGCTCTGCCCGCCTCTGCTGACCAGCGCAAGCACGCCAGCCCTCCCTTCAGCAGTGGAGTAATGGGAGCAGCAACCTGACCAAAACCCTGGATAAACCTCCGGTAGTAATTGGCAAACCCTAAAAACCGCTGCACCTCCTTTACGGTGGTCGGAGTCAGCCAATTACGCATGGCTGTAACGCGGTCACACTCCATCACCATCCCAGAGGTGGAAATGCGATAACCCAGGAAGGAAACGGCTTGTTTGGAGAACACACATTTCTCAGCCTTGACGTACAGGTCATGCTCCAGCAGTCACCCAAGTACCTTACGCACCAGAGACACATGCGTGGCGTTTGTGGCAGAATAGATCAGCATATCATCAATGTACACTACCACCCCCTGCCTTTGCAGGTCTCTGAGAATCTCTTCTATGAAAGATTGGAAAATGTCTGGAGCATTCTTCAACCCATACGGCATGACGAGGTACTCATAATGGCCTGATGCGGTCTTCCACTCATCTCCCCCCGGATACGCACCAGATTATACGCACTCCTAAGGTCCAGTTTTGTGAAGAAACGCGCCTCGTGAAATGATTCCACCGCCGTGGCAATGAGAGGTAGCGGGTAACTAAACCCCACTGTGATGGAATTTAGACCTCTATAATCAATGCACGGACGCAGACATCCCTACTTCTTCACAAAAAAGAAGCTCGAGGAGACAGGTAACGTGGAGGGCCGAATGTACCCCTGTCCCAGAGATTCAGTGATGGATGTCTTCATAGTGTGACGACCCTCCCACTCTGTCTGCCGTATTCTGTCTTTGTTCTTGTTTCCTTATTAGGATGCCGGTGGGCGGAGTTGGGGATGGTCGTCAGCTCCATGGGAAACACCTGGGCCAGGTGTGTCCCAGGATAAATAGACCTCTTCTACATTCATGGAGGAGACTCTCTCCATGCAGACACCATTGTAGATTATGTTGTGGTTCTTGGTGGCCTTTTGTTTGTTTGCATTGGCACCTTTCAACACCCTGCATTATCACATTCATGCATGCAAAACACTCACTTACACTACTGATTACTGATTACACACACCATTGTATATTTTCCTTAGTTGCTTTGGTTAATAAATATATATTTTGTTACTCCTTATCTCCACGTTGTCTCCCTTTGTTACGGGCTTTGAGCCGGTTCGTGACAAGTGGGGGCTCGTCCGGGATCTTTGAACTATTGGTTTGGGAGACCGTGGAGGTACGTGTTTGGTTTGCATATTGTGTTTGAGTTTGATAGGCCCAGTATTGGTTGTTTTGTTGCTTGGTTTGTGTGCTGCGTTGGAGAGAGATAATGGTTAGTTTCCAGGCCCTGCCTAGCTTGAACTCTTGTTCTGCTTTCTGTTGGGAAGTCAGTCTGAGGAGGTGAGTAAATCGGCTGTGTACCTCGGTAGGAGATGTGTAGGGTAGTGGAACTTGGTACCTGGAGCTATAGCCTTTTACCCCTGATAGGCTTAGCGATGTGTTTCATTTTTGGACATGTTTGGCATGGTTAAATGTTTGTTATTTTTGTGTGGTGTCTGTGGACTGAGCAGTTGTCTCGGGGGCACATCCGTGGCTTGGTGGAATTTGCCAGCATGCTGGGGAGTTCTATTTCCTTGCCAGCGGGCTACAGTGCGTAAATACCCACCGCAAATCTGCACGAAGACTAGGGTTGAGTTATTGTAGGTTTGGGGAAGCTCCATATCTCATCTCTCTTCTGTGGTGCTCAGGGTGATTGTCATTTCTCTGGTTGTGGTCTGATGTGCTCAGCAGAGGGGTTGAGCAAAATTATTTACTTTACTTATGACTATGGTGTCTCATGTACACAAGTTCATTCGCTTTCCATCAGAGGACCTGTTAGAATTATATACTAAAGAACAGCTGTTGAAGATGGCTGTACACTACAAGGTTAAATGATTTGAAATTAGTGAAATTCTGAATCGTTGGAAGTGACTATGAATCGTTGGAAGTGACTATGAATCGTTGGAAGTGGACTATGAATCGTTGGAAGTGGACTATGAATCGTTGGAAGTGGACTATGAATCGTTGGAAGTTGTAAAAATGAAGGACCCTGATGTTCTTTTCATTGGAGTTTGTAGCTGTTGTGGTCTCTTGTGCCATTTTACTGAATGTTTATGTGACTGACCATTGGTTGGGGTTGTCATCTTCTATCTTTCCTGTCTGTACCCTCCTGGTCTTGTGTTCTTCTTTCCTCTTAAATATTGCTTCCTATGCGCAAAGGTTGCTGAGGTCTGGGGAGGAGGTTGGTTGGTGCAGGTGGAGGTGTGAACACATAACCCCTCATCAATTTGGGACGCAGAGGCTGTGTCAATTTGGGACGCAGAGGCTGTGTCAATTTGGGACGCAGAGGCTGTGTCAATTTGGGACGCAGAGGCTGTGTCAATTTGGGACTGCAGAGGCTGTGTCAATTTGGGACTGCAGAGGCTGTGTCAATTTGGGACTGCAGAGGCTGGTATGTTGTTCCGGGGTCCTTGTTGGTCCCCGGTTTTATGGGGGGAATGTGACGACCCTCCCACTCTGTCTGCCGTATTCTGTCTTTGTTCTTGTTTCCTTATTAGGATGCCGGTGGGCGGAGTTGGGGAGGGTCGTCAGCTCCATGGGAAACACCTGGGCCAGGTGTGTCCCAGGATAAATAGACCTCTTCTACATTCATGGAGGAGACTCTCTCCATGCAAACACCATTGTAGATTATGTTGTGGTTCTTGGTGGCCTTTTGTTTGTTTGCATTGGCACCTTTCAACACCCTGCATTATCACATTCATGCATGCAAAACACTCACTTACACTACTGATTACTGATTACACACACCATTGTATATTTTCCTTAGTTGCTTTGGTTAATAAATATATATTTTGTTACTCCTTATCTCCACGTTGTCTCCCTTTGTTACGGGCTTTGAGCCGGTTCGTGACAATAGCCACTGTCTCCTCCTGGACAACGGGTACACGTGAATCCTTGGATGTGCAGCGTTCTCCAGGAGGTTTATTGCGCAGTCCCCTCGTTGATGGGGTGGTAATTGGGTCGCCTTCTTCTTACAGAAGGCGATAGCCAAATCGGCATATTCAGAGGGAATGCTCACAGTGGAAACCTGGTCAGGACTCTCCACCGTTGTCGCACTGATGAAAACTCCTATCCACTTGCCTTTAACACTCCTGTGACCACCCTCGAAGAGCACTCTGTCTCCATGAAATCACAGGATTGTGATGAGCCAGCCAGGGAATTCCCAGCACCACAGGAAACGCAGGTGAATCAATAAGGAAGAGACTAATCCGCTCCTTATGCTTCCCCTGCGTTACCATGTCTAGTGGAACCATGGCCTCCCTGACCAGCACTGACCCTAATGGTCGGCTATCTAAGGCGTGCATGGGGAAAGGTTGGTCTAACGACCCCAGGGGAATCCCTAGCCTTAACACGAGCCCACGATCCATAAAGTTCCCAGCTGCGCCTGAATCGACTAGCGCCTTATGCTGTAGAGAGGGAGAAAAACCAGAAAAAGAAATTTGAAAAAACATATGGCCGACAGGAAGCTCTGGGTGAGTCTGGTGCTGACTCACCTGGGGTGAACGAGGAGTGGTCCATCAAGGCCCTGTTGTTCCACCCCGCCCCTGCGGCCAACGTCTAGAACTCCAGTGCAAAGTCCTGCACGCTCCTCGTCTTCTGTCGCAGGTGGAACAGCCGTTCACCCGCCGCTCTGCCCTCTGGTGGGTGGTCGAACGGTAGCCAGGTACAGCTCCAGCTGTAGTAGGAACCCCTGGCACCCAGCCGCCGACCCATCGTGCTCCCTGGGGAGCGCCATACACAGGGCACCGGATCCGGACGCTGAAGGAGGGGTAGGTGGTGCTGGTGGAAGAGGTGCTAGAGGTGAAGTAGGGAGGCCACTCCTCTCCCATCGGTCCATCCTCTCCATCATCTGGTCCATAGCCGACCCAATCCGGTGGAGAATGGTTGTATGATGAAGGACCCTCTCCTCCATTGATGGGAGAGGAGGCGCAGAGAGCAGAGAGCAGAGGGTTCAGTGATTTGTAGATTTATTTCTCAGGCACAAAACGGTCACGCCAAATACAGGGCGCATAAACACTGACCAGCCCAAACACAGTGCAAACGATCCGGAGAACAATGAAAGCACATCCACAACTGACAGAGAACACAAATAATCCCGCACAAACCTAAGCGGGCCTAACAGGTTTAAATAGACCAAAAATCAAGAAACACAAATGGAACAGGTGCAACTAATAAGACTAAACGAACAGAAAAGGAAAAAGGGATCGGTGGCGTGTAGTAGACCGGCGATGACTACCACGGAACAGGCAGGGGAGCCACCTTCGGTGAAAGTCGTGACAGTTTTTCTCCATGTGTAACTGTGTGTTGTTGTATGTGTCGAACTGCTTTACTTTATCTTGGCCAGGTCGCAATTGTAAATGAGAACTTGTTCTCAACTTGCCTACCTGGTTAAATAAAGATGAAATAAAAATCATTAAAAAATGACCATTTGGTACTTTTTCCACCACTGGAGCTGAGAGCAATAGGGGTAAAGACCAGTGATTGTTGCAAGGTGACTGCTAGGTGAATCATCATTAGAAGTTTATAGTGTTAATATTGTTTCAGCACTAACATCATCCAGTCCATTCAGACAGAGTACAGTAAAGGCTAAAATGATTGCCAACTGATTGTAAATGGCTTTAGATGACCTTCACACTGCTGCTACCCTTAGCTGAGGGTAATCTTGATTGAGAGAACACTTCTGCCTACTGTGGAGATACTGACGACCATTCACTTATTTTCACTGAAACCATTTTCAGTTGGGACACAATTATTTTCACCTGTGCCTATTGATTGGATTAATATTTTAATGTGTTCATCATTTATAAAATAGACTTGGTGAAAATAGAGTATGTGACATAACCTTGTCAAAGGTAATTTCTCCCATTCTTAATCCAAGTGTACAACACCCTATAGAAACTAAAGTGTAGACTAGCATTGACCTGTTTGTCTTTAATGTCTCTCCCTACCCCTCTGTGTAGTAGGAGTTGGCCAGGTAGAGCTGCTCTGTCTGACGACGTGGACAGAGGGAAAATACAGATTTACCCGACTTCACCTTTACTGCCCCGCGTAATACGATTACTACTTAACGTCATGAGCATTTGCTCAGGCCGAGAGAGAGAGCGCGTCTGCATTTCAACGAGTAGTTGATTTCTGTAAGCGATGTGCTGTGCGCAGCAGAGTTTCGATGCTTCATATTCGTGCTTGCCAACAGAAATATACTAACTCGTACAATAGTTGTTATTTCTGGCCACCGAGTTTCCCTTTTAAGTGTAGGCGAGAGACAGGGGGCGGTCGAGGGCTGATGTGCTTGTGTGAGGATGTGTTCTAGTGTCAGTTGGCTTCTGTGACAATCGGAATAGGATTTGGGTGCTTTTGGAGACAACATGGTAAGAAATGATTTTACGTTTGATATGACCGTCGTAATATTTGGACTTCAGTAAGGGAATAATGTGTAGAGGTCATTGAAATGTATTGGAATGTTTGTAGCCTGCAGCCTTTGTAATATATAGGATTATATAAACTATTGTGTTTGTTGTGTGTGGTTCTATGATCTAGTCTAGTCCTTTCAAATAAAATGACTAAATGCAGTGTATAATGAATTCAGTATAGGGGGATGCCAGTAATAAACCATTTTAACGTGTTAATAATTATTAGCACTATATTTCATCATTGACATTGCGTCACCATGGTTAAACTACTCTACCCAGGGAAGACTACCGTTCCGTTAATCTCTTGAAAGTGAAGTTTTAAATCACACTGAGTGCATCAGCGTTCACATTGGATTACGCAAGGGTGATATACTGTTAATGTTTTACTGTAAACTGTAGCTGCAGGCAAAACCAAGCGTTGTTTCACGATAAGCAGTTGCTTTAAGGACGTCATGTCCCCCGGAGTCGAATGATCAGCGCTTTTGTTTTATGCGAAGCATCCAAAAATCACACATTTCTCCACTGAGTCAAGGAGCTATATAGCGCCTTCACGCGCATGGGTCAGGTCTCTCTCTTTCTCTCTCTCTCTCTCGCTCTTTCTCGTTCTCTCTCTCGCCTGTGGATTGAACAGCCACACACCTTCTGCAGCCCAATTCCTGGCAGCTACCTTCCATTCGTCTTTTTTTCTGATAAATATTTAGATACTGTTTATTTATTTCGAAAATTTGATACAACTGTGTCACTCTGATGTGCATGGAGCCATGTGCACAGATCAGGTTTAAAGTTTCAGTTTAAAGTTTTAATGTCACATGCACAAGTACAGTGAAATGCCTTACTTGCAAACTCAAAAGACCAACAATGTAATACTCAATGACAATCAATAATAATGTAATACTAGAAAAAAAACACGAGAAATAAGAAGAAATGTGAAGAAATTAATAAGTAAGCATACTATCTATATACAGGGTTAGTTCCAATGCCATATTTACAATGTGCAGGGATACTGGACTGATGGAGGTAGATATGTATGGGGTAACGTAACTAGGCAACATGATTTAAGATAAACAGTACCAGCAACTTGTTTGTGAGTGGGTGTGCATGTGTGTCAGTGGCGATTTTAGCATTTAAATCTTGGTGTGGCAAGCCAGCAAAGTTTTATGCATGCCAGCAAAGTCACAACACTAAACAATATATCAATTGCACTATAACGGTGACAAACAGTGCCCACAAACTGTTAGGGCCGACATAAAGCTGTCCCAACCGAAGAGCTATCTTTACCACCGCTACACCTGGCTATCAGCGGAGCCTTGTCTGGCAGCGAAAGAGTTCATTCAGCCTCATTTAGTGCCTTTTTAAAAAACATAGCTGATATGGCTGACCTGCTTAAACAAATGTTTTTTACGGACAATTGAGATGTACAAACTATGGCATAAGGGAACGATGAGCAGATAAGAGGTAATCCGTAATTTCGATTAAGACATTAATGTGCAAGCTAAGACGACGTAGTCTGTATAACTATTTGTTCAGCACTTTTTAAATGTACAGTGACATAATTCAGAGCATGGGCATTATAGTATTCTCCCTGTACAACAATTCAGAACCATAGGATAAATAAAGGGGGCATATGAGCAGACAATGAAAGCTCTTAAAATATTTGACAATGACATTTCTCTAAAAACAGGCTATAGGCTACATTTGCACCACCAAGTCAAACAGCAGGCTAAATTATGAGGGGGAATGTGACCAAATTATTAGGGCGAGGCACATGGGCTACTAATAGATTACTACACAACATACACTTAGTATTACTTTCTCTGCTACAGTATACATATCTCCCTGGCATAGTACATAATATATGTAGCAGCATACAATATATTTTTGGACTGACCATTGTGCTGTGCTCACTTGAACAGGAAGGTGGTGCGGAAGTCCTTCTTGTGGGTAAATTTAGTCATGTAACTTAGACTGGCATTCTCTGAATTTACGGGGCTTTCAAGACAATCGGGAACTCGGAAATTAACTAGATTGAATCATGACGTCAGTGATCTTCAGGTCGGAACACTAGAGGAGGTCAGAGTTCCTAACTTGGAATTCCGAGTTGGATGACCGTTAAAAAACGTATTTTCCTAGTCGGAGCTCAGTTGTCGGTTTCCAGGTGTTTTTAACGTTGCAGAAGTCATGATGGATTGACAGCATGGCCAATGTATTCAACCTTTTCTGGTTCATGGTGTTGCTTGTGAATGTTAATCATTTTAAGCTTGGAAAGAGACCCTTAAACCCAGACTTGGACCACACACCCTCTCCACCAAATAGCAGGTAGGGGAAGCAAAATAGTGATTCATTTGCGACGCTTGCAGTTAGCCACTGATTCCTTCCAAACTACTCATTGTTGAATTTGCGATTTCTGACTAACTAGCATGGTATTCTTTCACTGTAATAGCTACTGTAAATTGGACAGTGCAGTTTAAGAATTTAAGCTTTCTGCCAATATCAAATATATGTCCTGGGAAATTTTCTTGTTACTTACAACCTCATGCTAATCGCATTAGCCTAACGTTAGCTCAACTGTCCCGTGGCAGGGACAGTGATCTTGAAGAAGTTTAATTGTTTGCAAACTGATATGTGTCACGTATTAGTGCCAAAAAAACATGAACATTTCAAAAAATAAAAAGTCAAAAGTTTGGACATACCTACTAATTCCAGGCTTTTTCTTTATTTTTACAATTGTCTACATTGTAGTGAAGACATAATAGTGACATTGTAGTGTCATTGTCCTGTTGAAAAACAAATGATAGTCCCACAAAGTCAAAACCAGATGGGATGGCATATAGATGACGAATGCCGTGGTAGCCATGCTGGTTACGTGTGTCTTGAATTCTAAAAAAATCACAGACAGTGTCACCAGCAAAGGCCCCACACCATCACGCATCCGCCTCAATGCTTCATGGTGGGAACCACACATGTGGAGATCAGCCGTTGATCTAATACTCCACGTCTCACAAAGACAAAGGGTGTAACTAAAATCTCAAATTTGGACTCATCCGAACAAAGGACAAATTTCCACCGGTCTATTGTCCATTGCTCATGTTTCTTGGCCAAAGCAAGTCTCTTCTTCTTCTTGGTGTCCTTTAGTAGTGGTTTCTTTGCATCAATTAGATCATGAAGGCCTGATTCATGCAGTCTCCTCTGAATAGTTGATGTTGAGATGTGTCTGTTACTTGAATTCTGTGAAGCATGTATTTGGGCTGCAACTTTTCATGTTCAAAACTGTGCACTCTCCTCCAACAATAGCATGGCATTCTTTCACTGTAATAGCTGTTGTAAATTGGACTGTGCAGTTAGATTAACAATAATTTAAGCTTTCTGCCAATCAAGATATGTCTATAGTATGTCCTGGGAAATGTTCATGTTACTTACAACCTCATGCTAATCGCATTAGCCTACGTTAGCTCAAGACTCCCGTGGACGGGACACCGATCCTGGCAGTAATGATGGACTGTCAATTCTCTTTGCTTATTTGAGCTGTTCTTGCCATAATATGGACGTGGTCTTTTACCAAATAGGGCTATTCTCTGTGTACCACCCCTACCTTGTCACAACACAAATGCATTAAGAAGGAAAACAAGGGGGCGCTAGAGAGCGTGCTATGGAGTAGACATGCTTTGCTAGAGCTCCGCTCCAATTTGAAAGAAATTAGTTTTTATCTTAACCTCTCACAACCTAGATCTTCAAACACATATGACAAAGGGAAAAGGCACCAGAAAAGGGAGCGCTAAACAAGATAACTTGAATGAGATAGACAGCGAACCAATTTCAACGTCGCCAACCCACGAGGAGTTAGCTGAAGAGGCTAGCTTCCAAGAGTCCCCCACAGAGCCTACGCAAAGTGACATACTGGCTGCCATAAACTCACCAAGCAAGAAGGTGGACACAAGGTTGGCTGATATCTCAAAGAGTATTGGGACTTTGGCCGAAACTGTGAAGGCAACTCAGTGAAGGGTGCATGAGGTTGAGCAGACAACAGTCGATCACGAGGCCAGGCTACAGGACATAGAAAAAACAGTGTGCAATATTCAAAAATTACAACAAAACCCTGAAAGCCCGACTGGAAATGATCAAGTCGCAATCAAGACGCCAGAACATCCGAATATGTGGCATCCAGGAGGACACTGAGAAAGGGAAACCCACTGAATTTGTCTCGGAGCTGATACCGGCCCTGCTGGGGAGTGAACACTTCAAAATGGCCATCCTGATCGACTGCGCACACAGATCTCAGGCAACGAAGCCGGCCAAGGGCGGGCCACCAAGGCCATTCATTGTACGGCTGCACTATCCCCAGACCAGGGATCTCATCCTCAAGCTGGCTAGTCAAAAGTTCCCCCTTAACTTCAACGGAGCCAGGGTGTCTTTCTACCCAGATCTTACCTTGGAGGTGAGGAACCAACGGAAAGAGTATGATGAGGTACGCAACAAATGCAGGGCGGCCAACATCCGATATGGATTCCTCTTCCCAGCCCGGTTTAAGGTGACAGTCGAAGGATCAACATGTACGTTTGACAACCCAAAAGAGGCCGATCGGTTCTTGACAAGCAAGCTCCCTGGCTGAGGATACAGAACGGCTGTGTCAGCCGACTAAATGACCAAATACAGGCCAGGAATGTGTTTGGATTTCCGGACTAAGGCTTTTCGATTAGAAGATCAGAATTTGGGACTTATGATTGGTGAGATGTTGTGGCTAATATAGCATTGTTTGGCACATCATGTTTTAGCGCCACTCACCCCCGAACGTGAGAGTTAAGTGTTAACTGTTATTTAATATTAGCGTATATGTGGAGCATCTATAAATGATGAGTTAGTTCAAGCTGTATGTCTAGACACCCTAAGGTTTGTGTGTTAGCCAAGGAGTGCTTCGGTTGGGGAAGTCACTCAGTAAAGGGACGGGAGGGGGGATGGGGTATGTGTTTTATGTTCACGTTTATTATTAGTACAGGTGGCATGACAAGCTCCCGCACGGCGGGACGTTTTTCTTCTGAGTTTTGTATGACAGCAACAATTTGCTCTAAAATAAGAAATGCCACATAGTGACAGAGCACAGAGTAGACCAGGTGGAATAAAGATAGTCAGCTGGAACTGTAATGGCTTAGGGCATGTGGTGAAACGAGCTAAGGTTTTTTCTCATCTTAAATCACTGGGTGCTGACATAATGTTTCTTCAAGAAACTCATATTAAACGCTCCGCTCAGGCCAAGCTACGAGTCGGCTGGATCGGTCAGATATACCAGTCTAACTTTGATGCAAAAGCGAGAGGGGTAGCAATCCTGATAAGGAAAAACATTCCGTTTGTTTACTCATCCTCGATTTCAGATCCTAATGGTTGGTATATTATTGTGGCTGGTACACTGAATTCGAAACCAGTAACCTTGGTCAATTTATATGGACCCAACTTCGATGATCCATTATTTTTTCAAAGGGTATTTAAGGACATACCAAATATCTCGGATACAAGTGTTATTGTTGGAGGGGACATTAACTGTACGTTAGATCCTCTTTTAGATAAACAGCTATCAATGTCACTTCAACAATCAAATGCCAGTGTGTGTCTAAATACATTGATGACAAACCTTAACATTGTCGATATTTGGAGACTGACGCACCCAACAGACAGAGATTACTCTTTCTTTTCATCAGTTCATAAATCATATTCCAGAATTGACCATTTTTTGTTGGACTCCAAACTAATTTTAGCAGCTGAGTCGGTTACCTATCACCCTATTCTAATTACGGATCACTCTCCTGTGTCCATGGTGCTGAAACGCGACAATATGTCGACAGGTCGGCGACTGTGTCGCTTAGACGCATACCTGCTGAAAGATGAGGCTTTTTGTCAGTATTTGAAGGAGCAGATTGCCTTTTTCCTCGGGAACTAATGACACGGGGGATGTTGACGACTCCACCATTTGGGAATCTCTAAAGGCTGTGATGAGAGGTTACATTATTTCTTATACATCACAGAGGAAGAAACTCGCTAATACTAGGCTAAGAGAAATTGAAAGAGTTAGGGACAAATTTTAGGACAAATTCCTGGTATACAGTCCTTGAGAAGATCACAAAGTTAAAATATGAATACAATACCATCCTTTCGAAACGAGTGGGCTCTTTACTTGCTAGAACGCAACAAAGTTATTTTGAACTGGGTGACAAACCACATGAATTATTAGCAAGACAGCTAAGTCATGTACAGGCATCTAGAGCTATTCACAAAATAAAAGACAAGAAGGGTAAAATAGTAACAGATCCGCAGGATATTAATAAATGCTTTGCGCAGTTTTACTCAGAGCTATACCAATCAAAATGCGATGCTACTGATCCACAAACTATGGAACGCTTTCTTGCTGAATGTGTACTTCCTAAAGTAGACAGGGGGGCAGCTTCTGCACTCGATGCAGGGATAACTTTGGAGGAAATTAACACAGCGATAGCACAATTTCCAAACAGCAAGGCCCCTGGGCCCGATGGATATGTAATAGAATTCTATAAGAAGTACTGCGCCAGTCTATCGCCACTTATGTTGTGAATGCATCCAAGATGGCGTATCAGTCGGACGTCTTGTCGTGTCGTGTCCCTTCTATATATCGTTTTTTTTAAACATTCTTCTTCGCATATCCTTTAAAACATTTTGCGAAACCTCAACATCTAAATACTCTCCTGCAACCCGCCTCACCCAATGTAGCGTGGATCTGCTTTTTTTCTAAAGTATATATATTTACTTCGGATCCGGAACCCCTCAACTGAAGCTAGCCAGCTAACTACCAGCTATCAGTCAGCAAACCATTGCTAGCGGTCTTCAGCTAACCTTTAGCTCGGAAAGCACTCGCCAGTTCGAACAACGCGACTCTAACCAAAGCATAACGGACCTATTATTTTTATTTTTATCCAAGGATTCCCACCGCAAACGGAACATTCTCATCTGGATCTTCACAACGAGCTAACTAGCTAACCACAACCCCGGATGATTACTCCTGGCTAGCGTTTCCATCCACTGAGCTTGAAGCTAGCCCGGCCAGAGCTCCTGTGCTACCACCAAGCATACTCCTGGGCTACAATATCAGGACCCACAACCGGTCTATCGATGTCACCGCATGAAGAGGCATAAACAGACTCAACCCCTTGCTATCTGCTTGCTTGCTAATTCGGCCTGCTAACTGCTAGCTTGCTCAGCCCCTGTCTGCTAACTGCTAACTTGTTTAGCCCCGGCCTACTAACTATTAGCTTGTTAGCACAGGCCTGCTAACTGTCTGAATCGCCGCGTCCCCAGCCAGCCCAACCACTCACTGGACCCACATTTACTTTCAATCTCTTTTCGATTTTTAACTCGATTATACCTCCCGGTAACCTGCCTCACCCAATGTGATACGGAATCTGCTGTTATTTTTCATTTTTAGAACACATTCAAGAACCTCCGGAAGCTAACTAGCTACAAGCTATTTAGCCATGGTTAGCCACTGCTAGCGGCTTTACCTTCTGCACAGCCAGACAGTTTTTATTTACCTGGATAATACTCGCCAGTCCAGCTTCCCTGCTCCATCCATCGCTGCCCCCTGGACACTGATCACCTGGCTACATAGCTGATGCATGCTGGACTGTCGATTAATCACCGTACTCCATTCTGCTTGTTTATGTTTTATCTGTCGGCCCCAGCCGCACTCAGTCTCTGTGTTTAGTTAATCCGACCCTCTCTGCCTAGTCAACGCCATTTTACCTGCTGTTGTGGTGCTAGCTGATTAGCTGTTGTTGTCTCACCTACTGTTTTAGCTAGCTCTCCCAATTCAACACCTGTGATTACTGTATGCCTCCCTGTATGTCTCTCTCAAATGTCAATATGCCTTGTATACTGTTGTTCAGGTTAGTTATCATTGTTTTAGTTTACAATGGAGCCCCTAGTTCCACTCTTCTTACCCCTGATACCCCCTTTGTCCCACCTCCCACACATGCGGTGACCTCACTCATTATAACCAGCATGTCCAGAGATGCAACCTCTCTCATCATCACCCAGTGCCTGGGCTTACCTCCGCTGTACCCGCACCCCACCATACCCCTGTCTGCGCATTATGCCCTGAATATATTCTACCATGCCCAGAAATCTGCTCCTTTTATTCTCTGTCCCCACCGCTCTCGGCGACCAGTTTTGATAGCCTTTAGCCGCACCCTCATACTACTCCTCCTCTGTTCCGCCGGTGATGTGGAGGTAAACCCAGGCCCTGCATGTCCCCAGGCGCCCTCATTTGTTGACTTCTGTGATCGAAAAAGCCTTGGTTTCATGCATGTCAACATCAGAAGCCTCCTCCCTAAGTTTGTTTTACTCACTGCTTTAGCACACTCTGCTAACCCTGATGTCCTTGCCGTGTCTGAATCCTGGCTCAGGAAGGCCACCAAAAATTCTGAGATTTCCATACCCAACTATAACATTTTCCATCAAGATAGAACTGCCAAAGGGGGAGGAGTTGCAGTCTACTGCAGAGAGAGCCTGCAAAGTAATGTCATACTTTCCAGGTCCATACCCAAACAGTTCGAACTACTAATCTTAAAAATTACTCTCTCCAGAAATAAGTCTCTCACTGTTGCCGCCTGCTACCGACCTCCCCCAGCTCCCAGCTGTGCCCTGGACACCATTTGTGAATTGATCGCCCCCCATCTAGCTTCAGAGTTTGTTCTGTTAGGTGACCTAAACTGGGATATGCTTAACACCCCGGCAGTCCTACAATCTAAGCTAGATGCCATCAATCTCACACAAATCATCAAGGAACCCACCAGATACAACCCTAAATCTCTAAACAAGGGCACCCTCATAGACGTCATCCTGACCAACTGGCCCTCCAAATACACCTCCGCCGTCTTCAACCAGGATCTCAGCGATCACTGCCTCATTGCCTGTATCCGCTACGAAGCCGCAGTCAAACGACCACCCCTCATCACTGTCAAACGCTCCCTAAAACACTTCTGTGAGCAGGCCTTCCTAATCGACCTGGCCCGGGTATCCTGGAAGGACTCTTTAATTTAAAAGTAACTTCCTCCGTTCAAAAAATGCAGAACTAAGAACAGATATAGCCCTTGGTTCACTCCAGACCTGACTGCCCTCGACCAGCACAAAAACATCCTGTGGCGGACTGCAATTGCATCGAATAGTCCCCGTGATATGCAACTATTCAGGGAAGTCAGGAACCACACTCAGTCAGTCAGGAAAGCTAAGGCCAGCTTCTTCAGGCAGAAATTTGCATCCTGTAGCTCCAACTCCAAAAGGTTCTGGGACACTGAAGTCCATGGAGATCAAGAGCACCTCCTCCCAGCTGCCCACTGCACTGAGGCTAGGTAACACGGTCACCACCGATAAATCCATGATTATCGAAAACTTCAACAAGCATTTCTCAATGGCTGGCCATGCCTTCCGCCTGGCTACTCCAACCTCGGCCTACAGCTCCGCCCCCCCCGCAGCTACTCGCCCAAGCCTCTCCAGGTTCTCCTTTACCCAAATCCAGATAGCAGATGTTCTGAAAGAGCTGCAAAACCTGGACCCATACAAATCAGCTGGGCTTGACAATCTGGACCCTCTATTTCTGAAACTATCCGCCGCCATTATCGCAACCCCTATTACCAGCCTGTTCAACCTCTATTTCATATCGTCTGAGATCCCCAAGGATTGGAAAGCTGCCGCAGTCATCCCCCTCTTCAAAGGGGGAGACACCCTGGACCCAAACTGTTACAGACCTATATCCATCCTGCCCTGCCTATCTAAGGTCTTCGAAAGCCAAGTCAACAAACAGGTCACTGACCATCTCGAATCACATCGTACCTTCTCCGCTGTGCAATCTGGTTTCCGAGCCGGTCACGGGTGCACCTCAGCCACGCTCAAGGTACTAAACGATATCATAATGGCCATCGATAAAAGACAGTACTGTGCGGCCTTCTTCATCGACCTTGCCAAGGCTTTCAACTCTGTCAATCACCATATTCTTATTGGCAGACTCAGTAGCCTTGGTTTTTCTGATGACTGCCTTGCCTGGTTCACCAACTACTTTGCAGACAGAGTGCAGTGTGTCAAATCGGAGGGCATGCTGTCCGGTCCTCTGGCAGTCTCTATGGGGGTGCCACAGGGTTCAATTCTCGGGCCGACTCTTTTCTCTGTATATATCAATGATGTTGCTCTTGCTGCAGGCGATTCCCTGATCCACCTCTACGCAGACGACACCATTCTATATACTTCCGGCCCGTCCTTGGTCACTGTGCTATCTAACCTGCAAACAAGCTTCAATGCCATACAACACTCCTTCCGTGGCCTCCAACTGCTCTTAAACGCTAGTAAAACCAAATTTATGCTTTTCAACCGTTCGCTGCCTGCACCCGACCTTGAATATGTGGACATCTATAAGTACCTAGGTGTCTGGCTAGACTGTAAACTCTCCTTCCAGACTCATATCAAACATCTCCAATCGAAAATCAAATCCAGAATCGGCTTTCTATTCCGCAACAAATCCTCCTTCACTCATGCCGCCAAACTTACCTAGTAAAACTGACTATCCTACCGATCCTCGACTTCGGAGACGTCATCTACAAAATAGCTTCCAACACTCTACTCAGCAAACTAGATGCAGTTTATCACAGTGCCATCCGTTTTGTCACTAAAGCACCTTATACCACCCACCACTGCGACTTGTATGCTCTAGTCGGCTGGCCCTCGCTACATATTCGTCGCCAGACCCACTGGTTCCAGGTCATCTACAAGCCCATGCTAGGTAAAGCTCCGCCTTATCTCAGTTCACTGGTCACGATGGCAACACCCACCCGTAGCACGCGCTCCAGCAGGTGTATCTCACTGATCATCCCTAAAGCCAACACCTCATTTGGCCGCCTTTCGTTCCAGTACTCTGCTGCCTGTGACTGGAACGAATTGCAGAAAATGCTGAAGTTGGAGACTTTTATCTCCCTCACCAACTTCAAACATCTGAGCAGCTAACCGATCTCTGCAGCTGTACATAGTCTTTTCGGTAAATAGACCACCCAATTTTACCTACCTCATCTCCATACTGTTTTTATTTATTTACTTTTCTGCTCTTTTGCACATCAATATCTCTACCTGTACATGACCATCTGATCATTTATCACTCCAGTGTTAATCTGCAAAATTGTAATTATTTGCCTACCTCCTCATGCCTTTTGCACACAATGTATATAGACACTTATTTTCTACTGTGTTATTGACTTGTTTATTGTTTACTCAATGTGTAACTCTGTGTTGTCTGTTCACACTGCTATGCTTTATCTTGGCCAGGTCGCAGTTGCAAATGAGAACTTGTTCTCAACTAGCCTACCTGGTTAAATAAAGGTTAAATAAAATAAAAAATAAAATAAAAATGATTAAACAATCCAAAGAAAATGCCAAACTCCCGCAAACACTGTATGAGGCTACAATGGCACTGATCTTGAAAAAAGATAGAGATTCCATGGAGATGTCGTCTTATCGCCCTGTGTCGTTACTCCCCATAGAAAACAAGGTGTTGACAAAGATATTGGCAAACCGATTGAAAACATATATTTCTGACGTCATACACCCAGACCAGACAGGTTTTATCCCGGGTCGACATATACACTACAATTTGAGACGTCTTTTCAACGTAATGTATCATGATCATAAGGTTGAGGCAGTGGTAATAGCTCTTGATGCAGAGAAGGCGTTTGACCGGATTGAGTGGAAATATATGATGTCGGTTCTGGAGCACTTCGGGTTCGGAAAGGAATTTATTAATTGGATAAGAATTATTTATGCACACCCAATGGCGTACGTGGTAACCAATCAAGAAATGTCGTAGTCATTCCGCTTGTTCAAGGGGTGCCGACAGGGGTGCCCTATTTCGCCTGCTCTCTTCGCTATAGCCATGGAACCCCTTGCTACTCGCATTCGGGCATGTGCCGATATAGCTTCTGTTAAAATAAAGGACACACAGCACAAAATTGCCCTATATGCAGACGATGTTCTTTTGTTTTTGTCCAAACCTAAAACTTCTATTCCACCCTTACTTAACTTGATAAACACATTTGGTTCCTTCTCTGGCTACAAGATAAACTGGCAAAAAAGTGAGTTGATGCCAATTTCACGGCCTGTGGATATGCAATTTCTGCAATCTACCCCGTTTAGAACAGTGATGGACAAGTTCACAAGCCTTTGCATTGTAGTGACAAGAGACCTTGATCAGCTATTGAAAGCGAATTGGGACATGACAATATATCAGCTTAAACAAAATATAGATTTTTGGAAAACTCTGCCTATCTCCTTGGTTGGTCGATTAAACGCTATTAAAATGGTTGTCCTACCCAGGTTTCTTTACCTCTTCCAATGTCTACCCAATTCCATACCACAAAGCTATTTTAAGAAACTGGATTCAATAGTAACTCCATTTTTCTGGGATAACAAGGCAGCCAAATTTCAAAGAAGCATTTATGCAAGTACAAAATAGAGGGGGGGCTTTGGCCTTCCTCACTTTAAACTGTATTATTGGGCTGCTAATCTGAACATTGTGTCTTTCTGGAGGGAAAGCTTACCTGCGATGAGACAGAAGGATATGCCTGCATGGCTTTTGATTGAGCTGGCCTCCTGTCAACGTTCCTCACTCCCTGCACTTGTTAATAGCCCATCATATGTGAAAAAATCCACTTATGACTCTAACCCAGTCATTTGTCATACGCTTAGGATCTGGAAACAGATGAGGTATTTTCTTAACATACCCACTGTATACATTGGCAGCCCGATTTGCCTGAATCATGCTTTCCACCCCGCATTGGATGATGTGGTGTTTTCACAGTGGAGGGAGAAGGGGCTCACAACAATTGGTAATCTATACATAGTTAGCTTCATTTCAACAATTACAGGGAAAGTTCAACATGCCAACAACACATTTTTTCAGATACCTCCAAATCAGGAATTTCGTAAGGACACATATCCCACAGTATGGCATGAAGCCAAATAGTCCTACATTAGATAGCTTGATCCTTGTCAAACCCCATTCAAAAGGGTCGGTCTCTAGACTATATGATGTGCTACAGGCCCACATAGAAGTATCCACAGACACCATTAAAAGGGCTTGGGAACAAGAACTTGGGTCAGAAATCTCAGATGAGGACTGTGTAGAAGCTCTCAGGAATATAAACCACAGTTCAGTGAATGCCAGACACAACCTTGTACAGTTTAAGGTGATACACAGGTTACATTACTCAAAAGTAAAACTGCATAAAATATTCCCGGACACCTCACCACTGTGTGAGAGGTGCAAGCAGGATGAGGGGACGTTGACCCACTTATTCTGGACATGTCCTAAGTTACATGTTTACTGGGCTCTCATTTTTTATTATTTATCTAGAGTCTTTGATAGAGTTCTAGCCCCAGACCCATTGACTGCTCTGTTTGGTACAGTTGATGGGAATAATCATGAAGGGAAAGCTGTCTCTCTTTGTACTCTATTTGCCATATTGCAATTTTGGAAACTGGAGACTGTACCTACCTTTTACATGTGATTACGGGATTTAGGGAATGTAATACATATGGAAAAGATTTGATACAATACCTCCAATAGAAGTCCAATGTTTTACAAAATATGGCAGCCGATGCTGGATAAATGGTCTAGTCCCGCTTCATAACTGGGTTGACGATCTGCTGCTACTCTGTGCTGTACTCCACTCAACATTTATTTTTGACTTAACTACACTGCTTGTAATGACTATATGCTGTCTTCATATACATGTACCACCTAATAGGATTTTGTTTTATTTTGTGTATGTGTGAGTTAAGTTTTGTTTTGTCCTCTAAATTGGCCATCCCATTCAACAGTACAATGAATGTCATTGTTAGTATTGCTGTCTTTTTTATTTGATTTTTTATTGTAAAATAATAAACATATTATTAAAAAAAAGAAGGAAAACAATTCCACAAATTAACTTTTAACAAGTCACACCTGTTAATTGAAGCTGGTTGAGAGAATGCCAAGGATGTGCAAAGCTGTCATCAAGGCAAAGGCTACTTTGAAGAATCTCAAATATAAAATATATTTTGGTTTGTTATTTCATAGTGTGTTATTTTCATGTGTTATTTCATAGTTTTGTTGTCTTCACTATTATTCTACAATGTAGAAAATAGTAAAAATGAAGAAAAACCCTGGAATGAGTAGGTGTGTCCAAACTTGTGACTGTTACTATATTTAAATATATATATAAAACAGCCTCTAAAACAGCCTCTGCCCCACCTGCCCTGAATGACAGGTCACCACTGGTGTGTGTAGAGTCAGTAGAAATGTACAGTGCATTCGGAAAGTATTCAGACCCCTTGGCTTTTTCCCAGAATTTGTTACGTTAACGCCTTATTCTAAAATGAATTACATTGTTTTTGTTCTCATCCATCTATACATAATACCCCATAATGACAAAATGAATACAGATTTTTTTTAATGTATGCACAGATCCTTTGTTAAGAGACTCGAAATTGAACTCTGATGCATCCTGTTTCGATTGATCATCCTTAGGCTGTTACTACAACTTGATTGGCATCCACCTGTGGTAAATTCAATTGATTGGACTTGATTTGGAAAGGCACACAAATCAAATCAAATTTATTGGTCACATACACATGGTTAGCAGATGTTATTGCGAGTGTAGCAAAATGCTTGTGCTTCTAGTTCCGACAGTGCAGCAATATTTAACAAGTAATATCAAACAATTTCACAGCAAATGCCTAATACACACAAATCTAATTAAAGGAATAGAATAAGAATATATAAATATATGGATGAGCAATGACAGAGTGCATAGGCTAAATTGCAATAGATAGTATAGAATACAGTATATCCAGTTGAAGTCAGAAGTTTACATACACTTAGGTTGGATTCATTAAAACTTGTTTTTCAACCACTCCACAAATTTCTTGTTAACAAACTATAGTTTTGGCAAGTCAGTTAGGACATCTACTTTGTGTTTGACACAAGTAATTGTCAAACAATTGTTTACAGAGAAATTATTTCACCTATAATTCACTGTATCACAATTCCAGTGGGTCAGAAGTTTTCATACACTAAGTTGAGTGTGACTTTAAACAGCTTGGAAAATTCCAGAAAATTATGTCATGGCTTTAGAAGCTTCTGATTAGCTAATTGACATCATTTGATTCAATTGTAAGTGTACCTGTGGATGTAGTTCAAGGCCTACCTTCATACTCAGTGCCTCTTTGCTTGACATCATGGGAAAATCAAAAGAGATCATCCAAAATTGTAGATCTCCACAAGTCTGGTTCATCCTTGGGAGCAATTTCTAAACGCCTGAAGGTACCAGGTTCATCTGTACAAACAATAGTACACAAGTATAAACACCATGGGACCACGCAGCTGTCATACCGCTCAGGAAGGAGACACTTTCTGTATCCTAGAGATGAACGTACTTTGGTGTGAAAAGTGCAAATCAATCCCAGAACAACAGCAAAATACCTGTGAAGATGCTGGATGAAAAAGGTACACAAGTATCTATATCCACAGTAAACGAGTCCTATATCGACATAACCTGAAAGGCCGCTCAGCAAGGAAGACCCACTGCTCCAAAACCGCCATAAAAAAGCCAGACTACGGTTTGCAACTGCACATGGGGACAAAGATCGTACTGTTTGGAAAAATGTCCCTTGGTCTGATGAAACAAAAATAGAACTGTTTGGCCATAATGACCGTTGTTATGTTTGGAGGAAAAAGGGGGATGCTTGCAAGCCGAAGAACACCATCCCAAATACATTTAAACTCAGTTTTTCACAACAGGCAGTGGCTCAGATGGTTGTTGTCCTTGATGATCTTTTTGGCCTTCCTGTGACATCAGGTGCTGTTTATATAAGATCCCACATTTCAAAGTGCGTGTCTGAGAAGAAACGAAGCCATGAGGTCGAAGGAATTTTCAGGAGACAGGATTGTGTTGAGGCACAGATCTGGGGAAGGGTAACATGTCTGCAGCATTGAAGTTCCCCAAGAACACAGTGGCGTCCATCATTCTTAAATGGAAGACGTTTGAACCCAACAAGGCTCTTCCTAGAGCTAGCTGCCTGGCCAAACTGAGCAATCAGTGGAAAAGGGCCTTGGTCAGGGTGGTGACCAACAACCCTATGGTTACTCTGACAGAGCTCCAGATTTCTTCTTTGGAGAGTTGGAGAACCTTCCAGAAGGAGAACCATCTCTGCAGCACTCCTCCAATCAGGCCTTTATGGTGGAGTGGACAGATGGAATCCACTCCTCAGTAAAAAGGACATGACAGCCAGCTTGGTGTTTGCAAAAAGACTCTCAGACCATGATTAACAGGATTCTCTAGTCTGATGAAACCAAGATTGGCTCCATCCCTGCTGTGAAGCATGGTGGTGGCAGCATCATGCTGTGGGAATGTTTTTCAGTGGCAGGGACTGGGAGACTAGTCAGGGTCGAGGGAAAGATAAACATAGCAAAGGTTAGAGAGATCCTTGATGAAAACCTACTCTAGAGCTCTCAGGACTTCAGACTGGGGTGAAGGTTCACCTTCCAACAGGACAACAACTCAAGACAGCCAAGACAACGCAGGAGTTGCTTCGGGACAAGTCTCTGTATGCCCTTGAGTGGCCCAGCCAGAGCCCGGACTTGAACCTGATTGAACATCTCTGGAGAGACCTGAAAATAGCTGTTCAGCGACGCTCCCCATCCATCCTGACAGAGCTTGAGAGGATCGGCAGCGACGAATGGGAGAAACTCCCCAAACGTGTCTGCCAAGATTACTTGAGACTGTAATCGCTGTAATTTCAGTTTTAATTTTTTTATACATTTCTAAAAACCTGTCATTATAGGGTATTGTGTGTAGATTGATGAGGAAAATAAACAATTTAATCAATTTTAGAATAAGGCTGTAACATAACAACATGTGGAAGATGTCAAGGGGTCTGAATACTTTCCAAATGCACTGTATGTGCATATACTTTGAGTGAGCAGATGATGGAATGAGTGTGAGTGTGTAGGGCCCTCTGAGTCTGCATAGATACAGTTAAAGGTCAATGAAGATAAAAGGTAAATTCAGATCATCCGTGTAGCAATTTTGTTAGCTATTTGTCAGTCTTATTGCTTGGGGATAGAAGCTATTTAAGAGCATGTTGTTGCCAGACTTGATGCAGCGGTACCGCTTGCCATGCGGAAGCAGAGAGAATAGTCTATGGCTTGGGTGGTTGGAGTCTTTAAAGATTTTCCGAGCCTTTCTTCCACACCGCCTAATATAGATTTCCTGGATGGCAGGAGGCTAGCCCCAGTGATGTACTGGCTGTCCACACCACACTCTGTAGCTCCATGTGATCGAGGGAAGTGCTATTGCCATACCAGGCAGTGATGCAGCCTTTCAAAATGTATAACTTTTTGAGGATTTGAGGGCCCATGACAAACCTTTTCAACCTCCTGGGGTGTAAGAGGTGCTGTCGTAGAGTACATGCCCCTTGCCCTTCCAGGCTCCAAAGTGCCCTTTCAGGTGGTGGTAAATATTTTTTGGTATTATTTTTTTGTCATTGTAGTTCAGAACCCACTGCCCGCAAGTTGTCATGTTCGCCACCCCCCATTCTGTCTGTTGGTTGCACCTGTTGTTAAGCCCTGTACAGAGCTTACAGTCACCCTGTTGCACCTTTTTCTCCAGTCTGCCCTCTAAAGAGATTGTGCACAGCCGGTATCCAAACAGCACTCTTACCCAATGAGAAAGGGGGGACACTAAGGGTCGCTGTCACCTCCTGACCATAGAAAGCCTTTATTTTCTATGGTGGAGTAGGTCAGGGTGTGACTGGGGGGTGTTCTAGTTTATTATTTCTATGTGTATTCTATGTTTTCTATTTCTTTGTTGGCCGGGTATGGTTCCCAATCAGAGGCAGCTGTCTATCGTTGTCTCTGATTGGGGATTATACTTAGGCAGCCTTTTTCCACTTGTTTGTGGGATCTTGTTTTTGTATTGTTGCTTTTGAGCCCTACAAAACTGTACGTTTGTTTGTTACTCTTTATTGTTTTGTTGCTGGTTCACATTTAACATAAATTATGATGAACCCAAACCACGCTGCGCTTTGGTCCACTCCTTATAACGATCGTGACAGTAGCGCTGCCACGCCTCTGATAATGCCCCTGGTTCACATGTACATTATAGGTCAATGCTTTCGAAGTTGTTTGTGTGTAGGCCTGCATGCGTGGTCATATATTCGGAGAGGGGTGCTCATCTCAGGAAAAGAGATGAGTGATTCGTGTCTCCATTAAACTTTACATTTGGTGACTTGTCCCAGAGTGCAGGAGTGGTCAGCCTTGGTTAGCCCGACATAGGGCACCACACAGTGAACGCAATGGCTTACTAGATTGCTAGGATGTGGAGCCCGTAACATAGTTTGTGAAAAGTCGTAAGGTTTAGGCCTGACTGTGGAAGGCAGTCCTATAATTCATTACTCTTTGTCTGTCCATCTGAATTGTATAATGTGAAGAAACCTTCTGCCCTTTCTCCACACAGGCACATAACTCCGACTATGGTAGACAGTGGTAGGACACACTGTGACTTGTTTTATTACATTTACATTTAAGTCATTTAGCAGACGCTCTTATTTTATGTGCGGATTACCACAGCTGGAGTTTTTGTGTATACGTTCCAGGCGTCGCATTCATTGCATGGCGTCCTATACTGTATATGACTAGCCTTTGCCATGCTCTATGCATCCAAGCCACAGTATAGGACTACATCAGCAGGATGTGTTTAGAATCTGAGTTAAATGAGTTCTATTCTGCCTGAGGTTACATTGACTTGTGTAATCCCTGGTTTGCTAAACCTCTTCTCTTGTTAAGACTATCCCTTAATAACTATTGACAAGGAGATTTTGTCAATAGTTGAGTGATGTATAATCTCCCTCAAGACATCTCAATGTAAGTCAGAAGACATGTGGCATTGAGTTTATAATGAAGCGATGGAATTCAATTAAATCTCCAACGCAGCACACACAGAATGTGTATAGCCTAAGACAAAATCATTCCCTTACATTCTCCTCCTTGTACGCATTGCACAGTTTGAGAGTTCTGGACTGCACCAAAGGAGCTAGGCGAATGATGCCAGGTTTTCAGTATATGACACTAGGACTTCCTTACATTACTCTATCTTTATTGTCAGTAAGAGAAGAGGAGGCTCAATGCATCTTAACATACAGTATTAATAAGGTGAACCAAAGAGGTTATAATGCTCTGATAACTAAACAGAACTCGAGGCTATACATTGTCCATTCTAATATAATGAAGTACTTCTTTAGATTTATGAATGTACAGTAGAGAATAGCATAGGGAGTGATGGGTAGGCCAAAAAATACCTGAAAACACCAGTATACAAGATGGCCTCACTCTACATATTGTGCAACTGGGACTTGTCTTTCTTTTCATCAAAATGCTATGTGAGCCAAATAGATATTGGAGACAATTTTATAACTCACAGCATTGTGTGTTCTGATTGTTGTTGTAGTAGTAGTAGTAGTAGCAGTAGTAGTAGTAGTAGTACTTTGCACTTGTGACTCATTGCCTCTTCATTATTACCCTGGGCTCATGCGAGGAAGGCTTGCGTGTATGTGTGTATGTTTGTGTTTTTATGTTATAAAACACAAGTTAAACAAGGTTGGAACACTCCCATGACTAACTAATGGTTCCCTCTCATCTGGCGCAACACTGCATGAGACATTACTAAACAATGACAAGTCTGAGACATATTACAGTGTTATTAATTGAAATTAAGCATTTCTGTTTTACCTCGTGTGGGGTTTTCTTTTTTTCTAGAAATATTTCCCTAAAGCGAACCTTTTGAGGTATTGTCAGTTTAAATGTTGCTGTTTGAAGGTCTTGTCAATGGTCACATTTGGGTTTTGTTCAGTTATTTTTTTGAGTGCTGACATAACAAAGACCATATCCCACGATGCTGTGTTGAACATTTGCATAGTCCCAGTGGGATTTCAGTCAGGGTCATTGAGTACTGACAGAAATATGGTAGGCTGACAATAACCATGTGGTGACAGAAGCAATTATAAGGAGGTCAAAAGATTACAGTACATGCAGGATATGACCTTGTGAGTTCACCTCTTACTGTTAGTAATACACACAAGGTGATAGATGGCCTTACGCACAATCCAAAATGACATTTTGTTAAATGTAAGGGAGACATTCCACCAGTAGTTGATGACACCCGTGGACAGCGATACCTGAAATGATTTTACTCTGTCCGGATGTGGAGACTGAGACGATCCAGGATCGCTAGGAAGACTTGTCCTAACCCCCACCACCCCCGTGCTTCAATTTCCCCAGAAATTGTATGAGATGCAGGGCTGTATTAAGATCTAACCTTCTATGCGTACATGCCACGTTTATCAAGAGGGCTGGTTCAGGTTGAGCACCTTTATCAAATCAGCCCATAATTAGACGCTGAGGGACATTAGACCGTCTGGTGCTACTCTGACACCTGGAGTGGCCTGAAGTAGGAACAGAGGCATGGCACAGGGACAGTGGCACAAGATCAAAGGTTATTACTGACAGCAGGGGAGGGTTCATATCAGGGCAGGGCTGATTGTGGGTAGATCATGAGACTTCATTAACATTTTCCAGGTGGGGTCTTGCTCCCTCTCTCTCTTAAAATGTATCTTCCGCAATGCTTTGGCGATACGGAGTGAATCCACCTCTAAGTGATTGCAGGTCTTACTTCCCTCAATATCCCTTTTGTATCTCTACACACGTGAGCAAGCCTTGGGCTGTCCATTTGGTATTGTCACAATATTTTTTGCTAAATGAATAGTCTAACCACTTTGAGGTAGCTGATCCAAAGATCATGCCGCCTTTGCGTTGTCACTCACACACACACACACACACACACACACACACACACACACACACACACACACACACACACACACACACACACACTGTGGAGTAGTTCAGTGGCCTGCATAAAGAGACGTTCTATAGTTCAAAGAATCATCACATTGTCCGTGCTTAAGGGGTTCCAGCCATCCTCAGACAATGGGATGTGTGAAGATAATGGGATGGGGGTCAAAGATGCATATTAAAGTTCTTGCTTCCAACTGATGTTTTTATGTGCTTGGACTGAGATTTTTGGGGATTACTATGATGTAGTTCTAATTGGAATGTAACTCCCAGGTTGGAAGTAGCAAATTGCTCCCTTTTTTATCACAACTAGCTGGACCCCTCTCTGGTTGTTACCATTAGCAGATCCATTCTACCCACTGAAATGCTCTCTGAAAGTGTAAGAGGTAAGTGAACACCGATACTTCATTCAAACAGACTTCGGCTGTTAGTTCAATAACTTTTTTAGAGAAGATAAGTGGTTGACTTGAATACTAGATGTGTTTAAGGTTGGCTGTTTTTAGCTGAGATTGAATGGTGGCAATATGATTTAAAATGGATTGAAATTTTAAAAAGGCTTATATTGTGCAATACCTTGTTCTCTTTCACTGTCAATGTTAGGTCTGGTATGCATTCTTGCAGATGTAATTTATTTTGTATGTGACCAAACCATTCAGCTCTTCAGTGTAATGGTGATCTATGCTGACTATACATAACTGTTTTGTAAGGTAGAAGTTATGTTGAATGTTGGTCATGCTGTAGAAGCCCTGGTAGAACCGGGGGCATTGTTAAAGAGTCTGTGTGGCTCAGCCAGGAGCAGGCTAGCAGCAAAAACATCCTATTTTGAGTTATCATGCATTATACCTAGCAAGCATTTGAGTCAGCTAAAATTTTAATGTTATGTCTTTGCTACAGCATGTATACCCATCTATTTCACATTGCATTTGATGATTAATAGCTGTAACCGTAAAGAATGACAACAGCCTTTATATGTGACGAGGCGTATGTCACACGTCAATACTTCAAAGGAGAGTTATTTGAAGGGAAACATATATTTTTTCAACAAAAGGTTTTTTTTTCTGTCAGAAATGCCATCCGGAACATGTGAACTTCATGTGCCTTAATAACAAACGTGGACCCCATCTGCTAATATGAATACAATTGTTAAATTATGAGTCTAGTTGTTTTAGCCACAGAAAAAGTCAGGAACCTTCCCGCTAGCTATGATTGGCTGAGATAATGGTTGGGCTGGATATGCCGAGAGATAAATTCGGACTGGTAGCCATGTAGCAGAGCAAAATAACTAAGGAGATGGAAAAAACTCTGGTGTTTGATTGCAAATATGCGGAGGAAGTTGAAAAGATAACACAAAGAAAGCTATTGTATAAAACACCTGTCTCCGGATTACATCTTCAAATAAGGGCAACCATGACATCCGTGACAGAGAGGGAAAAGCATTCATCCATTTATATGGGTAAGAGAGTCTAGCTAGCTACATTTGCCGATATTATACGTTTATAATTTTGTCAGAAAGTCGTTTTCATTGCCAGTTAAAGTGTACTGTTAACTAGCTAGCAGACGTTAGCTGGCTAGCTGTCTAGCTGACGTTATGTGTATGATCTTTGTAGTAATGTCATTTGTATCTCAGAAATCCATTTGCATTGCTGGTCATAGACTAATATTAGCTAGCTAGCCAACATTGAACCTAGTTGGTTAGCTTTAGCTACATGTAGATTCATGTATGGTAGTAATGTTATGAGTTGGGATTATGTTTCATTGTTTAGTGAGCTAGCTAGCTACATGTCTAAACAAAAGACTCCACTATGCAAGTAACCAATTCACTCTAGCGTTTTACTGTATCCTATGCATGTGACAAATAAACTTAGTTTTTATTTAATATAGTGTGTTTACCAGAGATGGTAATGTGAAGAACAACATGACCTGCACCAAAGTCAAATTAGGATATAACATTATGCGAATGAGACAGTGTCCTAGTTTTTTTTAAATGATCTGGTAGTATGCCCTGCTTTTATTTCGTCACACGCACAACTGCAAACAATTTTCTGTAAATAGCTTGCCATTAACAGTCTTGTTGTGAGTTTATTTTCCTGTAATAATGCATACAAATTAGCTTAAGTGTCACGATCGCTGTCTTCAAATTCCCTGTCATAAATGAGTCAAGGTGCAGCGGGCATGTAATTCAATTTTTTTTAATCGAAGTGAAACCGTCACAAAAAAACCCCCTGGTAAACAGAAACCGAACGTGATGCAATCGTGGCATACACAAACACTCACAGAAAATAAATTATTCCCCACAAACACAGGTGGGAAAAAGGCTACCTAAGTATGATTCCCAATCAGAGACAACGATAGACAGCTGCCTCTGATTGGGAACCATACCCGGCCAAAAAACAAAGAAATAGAAAACAAAATGACCACCCAAATCACACCCTGACCTAACCAAATAGAGAAATAAAAAGGCTCTCTAAGGTCAGGGCGTGACATTAAGTTACGACGTTGTCAGCTATGAACTGGCTAACCAGCTAACTTAATTTAACCTCTTACACCTATGGTGGCGCTATTTCATTTTTGGAAGAAAAACGTTCCCGTTTTAAACAAGATATTTTGTCACAAAAAGATGCTCGACTATGCATATAATTGCTACTGTTCGAAAGAAAACACTCTGACGTGTCCAGAAATACAAATATCTTCTCTGTGCGTGCCCTTTAACGTGAGCTTCAGGCAAAACCAAGATGACTTGGCATCCAGGAAATGACAAGGATTTTTGAGGCTCTGTCTTTCATGATCTCCTTATATGGCTGTGAACGCAAGAGGAATGAGTCTGCCCTTTCTGTCGTTTCCCCAAGGTGTCTGCAGCATTGTGACGTATTTGTAGGCAGATCATTGGAAGATTGACCATAAGAGACCACATTTACCACGTGTCCGCCCGGTGTCCTGCGCCGAAATTGGTGCGCAAAAGTCACCTGCCAGTATTTTTCCATGGGGCACAGAGAGAGAAGCAAGCTTCCACGAACTGCATGTCAATGAAGAGATATGTGAAAAAATACCTTGAGGATTGATTCCAAACAACGTTTGCCATGTTTCGGTCGATATTATGTAGTTAATCCGGAAAAAGTTTCACGTTGTAGGTGACTGCATTTTCGGTTCGTTTCGGTAGCCAGGCGCAATGTAGAAAACGGAACCATTTCTCCTACACACAGACGCTTTCAGGAAACACTGCGCATCTGGTATGTGGCTGGGAGTCTCCTCATTGAAAACATCAGAAGCTCTTCAAAGGTAAATGATTTTATTTATTTGGTTATCTGGCTTTTGTGAAAATGTTGCGTGCTACATGCTACACAAAATGCTATGCTAGCTTAGCATACTCTTACACAAATTAGTCAATTTCTATGGTTCAAAAGCATATTTTGAAAATCTGAGATGACAGTGTTGTTAAGAAAAGGCTAAGCTTGAGAGCAAACGCATTATTTTAATTTTATTTGCGATTTTCAGAAATCGTTAACGTTGCGTTATGCTAATGAGCCTGAGGCTTAGTCACAATCCCGGATCCGGGATGGGGAGTTTCAAGAGGTTAAAGCTAGACCTGAACCAAAACATTGTTTAGAAAGTTGCTTTTAGTTGGCTGGTTTGCTAGATTGACGTATACTAAATCATTTTTTTAATGGATGGGTTTATTGGTGTTACAATTTTAATTTAAAGAATGTTTATTATGTCACTGTGACAACCGATCAGACATGTAGATAGACATAGTATAAACCGGCCTTTAGTCTTGGACCCTGCCGACCCGGCGAAGGCGACTGGGAAAGCTGCCATTACCGTCAATATTACTCGCCAACGTGCAATCATTGGACAATAAATTAGACGAGGTACGATCACAAATAACCTACCAACGTGACATTAAAAACCTCTAATATCCTATGTTTCACGGAATCGTGGCTGAATGACGACATGGATACGCACTGCACTGGCAGGATAGAACAGCACACTCGGATAAGACGAGGGGGGCGGTCTGTGCATATTGTAAACAACACCTGGTGCACGAAATCTAAGGAAGTCTCTAGATTTTGCTCGCCTAAAGTAGAGTATATTGTGATAAATTGCAGGCCACACTACTTGCCGAGAGACTTCAGCTATAAATCAAATCATTTTATTTGTCACATACACATGGTTAGCAGATGTTAATGCGAGTGTAGCGAAATGCTTGTGCTTCCAGTTCCGACAATGCAGTAATAACCAACAAGTAATCTAACTAACAATTCCAAAACAAATTTCTTATACACAGTGTAAGGGGATAAAGAATATGTACATAAAGATATGAATGAGTGATGGTGCAGAGCAGCATAGGCAAGATACAGTAGATGGTATCGAGTACAGTATATACATATGAGATGAGTATGTAAACAAAGTGGCATAGTTAAAGTGGCTAGTGATGCATGTATTACATAAGGATGCAGTAGATGAGAGTACAGTATATACGTATACATATGAGATGAATAATGTAGGGTATGTAAACATTATATTAGGTAGCATTGTTTAAAGTGGCTAGTGATATATTTTACATCCTTTCCCATCAATTCCCATTATTGAAGTGGCTGGAGTAGAGTCAGTGTGTTGGCAGCAGCCACTCAATGTTAGTGGTTGCTGTTTAACAGTCTGATGGCCTTATGATAGAAGCTGTTTTTCAGTCTCTCGGTCCCAGCTTTGATGCACCTGTACTGACCTTGCCTTCTGGATAATAGCGGGGTGAACAGGCAGTGGCTCGGGTGGGTGTTGTCCTTGATGATCTTTATGGCCTTCCTGTAACATCGGGTGGTGTAGGTGTCCTGGAGGGCAGGTAGTTTGCCCCCGGTGATACGTTGTGCAGACCTCACTACCCTCTGGAGAGCCTTACGGTTGTGGGCAGAGCAGTTGCCGTACCAGGCGGTGATACAGCCCGCCAGGATGCTCTCGATTGTGCATCTGTAGAAGTTTGTGAGTGCTTTTGGTGACAAGCCGAATTTCTTCAGCCTCCTGAGGTTGAAGAGGCGCTGCTGCGCCTTCTTCACGATGCTGTCTGTGTGAGTGGACCAATTCAGTTTGTCTGTGATGTGTATGCCGAGGAACTTAAAACTTACTACCCTCTCCACTACTGTTCCATCGATGTGGATAGGGGGGTGTTCCCTCTGCTGTTTCCTGAAGTCCACAATCATCTCCTTAGTTTTGTTGACGTTGAGTGTGAGGTCATTGTCCTGACACCACACCCCGAGGGCCCTCACCTCCTCCCTGTAGGCCGTCTCGTCGTTGTTGGTAATCAAGCCTACCACTGTTGTGTCATCCGCAAACTTGATGATTGAGTTGGAGGCGTGCGTTGCCGCGCAGTCGTGGGTGAACAGGGAGTACAGGAGAGGGCTCAGAACGCACCCTTGTGGGGCCCCAGTGTTGAGGATCAGCGGGGTGGAGATGTTGTTGCCTACCCTCACCACCTGGGGGCGGCCCGTCAGGAAGTCCAGTACCCAGTTGAACAGGGCGGGGTCGAGACCCAGAGTCTCGAGCTTGATGACGAGCTTGGAGGGTACTATGGTGTTAAATGCCGAGCTGTAGTCGATGAACAGCATTGTCACATAGGTATTCCTCTTGTCCAGATGGGTTAGGGCAGTGTGGTTGAGATTGCGTCGTCTGTGGACCTATTTGGGCGGTATTCAAATTGGAGTGGGTCTAGGGTGTCAGGTAGGGTGGAGGTGATATGGTCCTTGACTAGTCTCTCAAAGCACTTCATGATGACGGAAGTGAGTGCTACGTGGCGGTAGTCGTTTAGCTCAGTTACCTTAGCTTTTTTGGGAACAGGAACAATTCGTGGCTGTTTATTTACCACCAAAAATAGATGCTGGCACTAAGACCGCACTCAGTCAGCTGTATAAGGAAATAAGCAAACAGGAAACCACTCACCCAGAGGCGGCGCTCCTAGTGGCCGGAGACTTTAATGCAGGGAAACTTAAATCAGTTCTACCAAATCTCTATCAACATGTTAAAAGTGCAACCAGAGGGAAATACATTCTAGATCACCTGTACTCCACACACAGAGACACTTACAAAGCTCGCCCTCCATTTGGTAAATCCGACCACAACTCTATCCTCCTGATTCCTGCTTACAAGCAAAAATTATTAAAACATTTTTTATTTCACCTTTATTTAACCAGGTAGGCTAGTTGAGAACAAGTTCTCATTTGCAACTGCAACCTGGCCAAGATAAAGCATAGCAATTCGACACATACAAAACACAGAGTTACACAGTGAATAAACAAAACATAGTCAATAATACAGCAGAACAAAAGAAAACAAAAAGTCTATGTACAGTGAGTGCAAATGAGGTAAGATAAGGGAGTTAAAGCAATAAATAGGCCATGGTGGTGAAGTAATTACAATCTAGCAATTTAAACAGATGTGCAGAAGATGAATGTTCAAGTAGAGATACTGGGGTGCAAAGGAGCAAGATAAAGGAATACATACTGTGTGGGGATGAGGTAGGTGTAACGCCCAGAGTGTAGTGGGTGAGAAGTCAGGGACAGGAAGCAGAGAGTTCAGGGTAGTGCTATATCGTTTAATGCGCCAAACAATTCCGCACAACCAGTAGGCAGGCCTGCTGGTAAATAAAGCCCCGACCAATCAGCCTAAAATGAACACAGGTGAAACCAATAAACAGAAAAGGGGAAAAGGGATCAGTGGAAGCTAGTATGCCGGTGATGACGACCGCCGAGTGCCACCCGAACAGGAAGGGGAGCCACCTTCGGTAGGAGTCGTGACAGTAGGTAGATAGATGGGCCGTTTACAGATGGGCTATGTACAGGTGCAGTTATCTGTGAGCTGCTCTGACAGCTGGTGCTTAAAGCTAGTGAGGGAGATATGAGTCTCCAGCAGGAAGCACCAGTAACTCGTTCTATAAAAAAGTGGTCAGATGAAGCAGATGCTAAACTACAGGACTGTTTTGCTATCACAGAATGGAACATGTTCCGGGATTCTTCCGATTACATTGAGGAATACACCACATCAGTCACTGGCTTTATCAATAAGTGCATTGAGGATGTCGTCCCCACAGTGACTGGACGTACATACCCCAACCAGAAGCCATGGATTACAGGCAACATTCGCAATGAGCTAAAGGGTAGAGATCCCGTTTACAAGGTGCGGAACTCTAACCCGGAAGCTTGCAATAAATCCTGCTATGCCCTGCGACGAACCATCAAACTGGCAAAGCGTCAATACAGGGCGAAGATTGAATCATACTACACCGGATCCGACGGTCATCGGATGGGGCAGGGCTTGCAAACTATTACAGACTACAAAGGGAAGCACAGCTACAAGCTGCCCAGTGACACGAGCCTACCAGACGAGCTAAATCACTTCTATTCTCACTTTGAGGCAAGCAAAACTGAGGCATGCATGAGAGCATCAGCTGTTCCGGACGACTGTGTGATCACGCTCTCCATTGCCGACGTGAGTAAGACATTTAAACAGGTCAACATACACAAGGCTGCGGGGCCAGACAGATTACCAGGACGTGTTCCCCGGGCATGTGCTGACCAACTGGCAGGTGTCATCACTGACATTTTCAACATGTCCCTGATTTAGTCTGTAATACCAACATGTTTCAAGCAGACCACCATAGTCCCTGTGCCCAAGAACACAAAGGCAACTGCAGGAAAAGGAGCACCGAGCACTCCCCCATTCTCATCTACGGGGCTGTAGTGGAGCAGGTTGAGAGCTTCAAGTTCCTTGGTGTCCACATCAATAACAAACTAGAATGGTCCAAACACACCAAGACAGTTGTGAAGAGGGCACGACAAAGCCTATTCCCCCTCAGGAAACTAAAAAGATTTGGCATTGGTCCTGAGATCCTCAAAAGGTTCTACAGCTGCAACATCGAGAGCATCCTGACTGGTTGCATCCCTGCCTGGTACGGCAATTGCTTGACCGCAAGGCACTTCAGAGGGTAGTGCGTATGGCCCAGTACATCACTGGGGCAAAGCTGCCTGCCATCCAGGACCTCTACACCAGGCAGTGTCAGAGGAAGGCCCTAAAAATTGTCAAAGACCCCAGCCACCCCAGTCATAGACTGTCCTCACTACTACCGCATGGCAAGCGGTACCGGACAAAAAGGCAGCCATAAGCCATAAGACTCCTGAACAGGTAACCTAATGGTTACTCAGACTATTTGCATTGTGTGCCCCCCCTTCCTTCCCCACCCCTCTTTTACGCTGCTGCTACTCTCTGTTTATCATATATGCATAGTCACTTTAACTATACATTCATGTACATACTACCTCAATTGGCCCTACCAACCAGTCTATCTGCATTGTGTCCCACCACCCGCCAACCCCTCTTTTACGCTACTGCTACTCTCTGTTCATCATATATGCATAGTCACTTTAATCATGCCTACATGTAAATACGACCTCAATAAGCCTGACTAACTGGTGTCTGTAGCCTTGCTACTGTTATTTTCAAATGTCTTTTTGCTGTTGTTTTATTTCTTTACTTACCTACACACACACACACCTTTTTTTCGCACTATTGGTTGGAGCCTGTAAGTAAGTATTTCACTGTAAGGTGAATTCGGCGCACATGACAAATACATTTTGATTTGATTTGACATCTTTGGTTGCTTAGTACCTACCACACTCAATATGTTTAGCACATGGCCTCACATGTGAATTCTTAAAAAATGGGTGAGACTAAAGCTTAAGAGAGTGAACGATGCTGAATGGTGTAGACAAATAAGAGCTCACCATTAGGTGTACCAAAATATCCAAGGGACATTTTCTCAAAACAGAATGTGTTTCCCATTGTTCCTCAACTGTAGTGTATAATATATAATTTTCTATCAGAGTCTGTACTTTTATCCGATGTAAAAAACGCTATTTCAAATTTTGCTACATAAGACCGAATCGAGCCGGTCGGTCGCACATGTCAAAAGAGCTCTTTGCAAAGACTCTGGAAGATATTGGAAACATGACACATCTGACGAGTAATGATTGTTTTTTAACAGGTTTTGATTGTATATTTCCCGTGAAGTATATATGTCCTAGGCTGCTTCATCGTACTGTAGGTTTAATTGAAGTGGTTTTGATGCTTCAATGCCTTCTTACAAGGTGTGATTATGTTGCTGTCTATGGATGTATTCCTGCCCACTCCTTTTTAAGCGAACAATGTTCACCAGATCAATTGTTTAATCAGCTGTTATATAGTGACTGCTAGTCACAATTTCAAGCCTTCTTCAGATTGAAGTATCAGTAATTCAAACATGGATTGAAGCTCAGTTGGAAACCTTTCCTCACAATGAATGATTTGTGATTACAACAGATTGACTTCCACAGCAAGTATGCTAAGCCACACATTAAGTAGAGGACATCTCACCAAAAGTCAAAAGCGCTTTGTTAGGAGTCAGGGGTTAATGTTTAGCATCCATTGTACTGAGCTGAGTGTCTTGTAACATGGATACTAGGCCTACATTGGGATGCTAAGCAGTGAGCCAGAAAAGCACCCACATGGGTTTAGCTCCACAGGGTTTAGGGCTTTGGAACTTGGTCATGAGATGAATCAGACAGAGGTATTATAAACCTCAGAGCGCTGTAACTCTCTCAGTGACTATAATTGAAAACATTCCCCATCAGAAACAAAACATTGTATACAGTGTTGCATCTGTCCCGCAGTCAAAAACGTGATTTTCCTGTGGTTTACATATATGTGACCCACCGCCTCGATTCGGTTTTATGTAGCAACATTTGAAATTGTGTTTTTTACATTGCATATAAGTAAGGACTCAGAGCTACACAATTGTTTAACATAGTCTGCAGATGAGGAACAATGGGAAAGTATTTCTGCTTTGAAAGTTAATAAACTTGTAATCCCACTTTTGATGAAATGATCCTTGAATATTTTGGTACACCTACTGGAGAGCTCTTCTTTGTCTATATCTATTCAGCATCGTTCACACCTTAGCCCCATCCATCTATTTAAGGATTCACATGTGACGCCATGTGCTAAACAACGTGAATAAGGTAGTGTAATATACAACCAAAGATTTCAAGAAAGTAGTAGCTTACAATAAAGAAAAACTCCAGGTAAAAATACACTTTGGCCAATATCCTAAATTAAGTTGATGGGTCATGTGAAAGATATGCTATAACCAACCCCCAGCCACATCTAGCTAAGTGGATGGGTCACTATTGTCTAGACAGGTACACATGTTCATTAAATACAATAGATGGCCATAATGAACCCCAGAGACACCTGGCTAACTTGATGGGTCATGTAATCATTCTCATGCGAAGTGGAGTCTTTTGTTTAGACATGTAGCTAGCTAGCTAAACAATTAACCATAATCTCAACCCATAGCTACAGTACAAACAGATCGTCATAGCTAGCCACAATGCATTAAATGCCGGAGTATGAATCTGCAAGTACAGTTGAAGTCAGAAGTTTATATACACTTAGGTTGGAGTCATTAAAACTCGTTTTTTCAATCACTCCACAGATTTCTTGTTAACAAACTACAGTTTTGGCAAGTTGTTTACTTTGTGCATGACCTAAGTAGTTTTTCCAACAATTGTTTACAGACAGATTATTTCACTTATCACAATTCTAGTGGGTCAGAAGTTTACATATACAAGGTTGACTGTGCCTTTAAACAGCTTGGAAAATTATTGAAAATTATGTCATGGCCTTAGAAACTTCTGATAGGCTAATTGACATCATTTGAATCAATTGGAGGTGTACCTGTGGATGTATTTCAAGGCCTACTTTCAACTCAGTGCCTCTTTGCTTGACATCATGGGAAAATCAAAAGAAATCAGCCAAGACCCCAGAAAAAAATTTGAGACCTCCACAAGTCTGGTTCATCCCTGGGAGCAATTTCCAAATGCCTGAAGGTACGGCGTTCATCTGTAAAAACAATAGTACGCCAGTATAAACACCATGGGACCACGCAGCCGTCATACCGCTCAGGAAGGAGATGCCTTCGTCTCCTAGAGATGAACGTACTTTGGTGCGAAAAGTGCATGTCACGACTTCCGCCGAAATCGGCTCCCCTCCGTGTTCGGGTGGTGTTCGGTGGTCTACGTCACCGGCCTTCTAGCCATCGCCGCTCCATTTTTCATTGTTCCATTTGTTTTGTCTTGTTCCTCGCACACGTGGTTTACATTCCCTAATCACACTTCATATATATATTCCTCTGTTCCCTGCATGTCTTTGTGTAGAATTGTTTTGTGATGGGTTTGTTTATTCGCGGCAGTCTGGGTTTTCACCCTGGTATTGCCTGTACCCTATTTAGGGTTATTGTTTGCCTGCATGTCTTTGTGTAGAATTGTTTTGTGATGGGTTTGTTTATTCGCGGCAGTCTGGGTTTTCACCCTGGTATTGCCTGTACCCTATTTAGGGTTATTGTTTGGTGAACCTGTTTGTATTATATTTGACAGTATTTTGTGCCCGTCTATTTGGGTGCTCTTGGCTAATAAAGTCGCCTGATCCCCTATTCTCTGCTCTCCTGCACTTGACTCAAATAACCAGCAGCGAAAACCCTGACAGTGCAAATCAATCCCAGAACAGCAAATGACCTTGTGAAGATGCTGGAGGAAAAAGGTACACAAGAATCTATAGCCACAGTAAAACAAGTCCTATATTGACATAACCTGAAAGGCCGCTCACAGCAAGGAAGAAGCCACTGCTCGAAAAACCGCCATAAAAAAAGCCAGACTATGGTTTGCAACTGCACATGGGGACAAAGATCGTACTATTTGGAGAAATGTCCTCTGGTCTGATGAAACAAAAATAGAACTGTTTGGCCATAATGACCATCGTTATGTTTAGAGGAGAAAGGGGATGCTTGCAAGCCGAAGAACACCATCCCAACCGTGAAGCACTGGGGTGGCAGCATCATGTTGCAGGGGTGCGTTTCTGCAGGAGGGGCTGGTGCACTTCACAAAATAGATGGCATTTGAGGGAGGAAAAGTATGTGGATATATTAAAGCAACTTCTCAAGACAACAGTTAGGAAGTTAATGCTTGGTAACAAATGGGTCGTCCAAATGGACAATGACCCCAAGCATACTTCCAAAGTTGTGGCAAAATGGCTGTATTGGAGTGGCCATCACAAAGCCCTGACCTCAATCCCATAGAAAATTTGTGGGCAGAACTGAAAAAGTGTGTGCAAGCAAGGAGGCCTGCAAACCTGACTCAGTTACACCAACTATTTCAGGAGGAATGGGCCAAAATTCATCCAACTTATTGTGGGAAGCTTGTGAAGGCAACCCGAAATATCTGACCCAAGTTAAACATTTTAAAGGCAATGCTACCAAATACTAATGTAGTGTATGTAAACTTCAAACCCACTGGGAATGTGATGAAAGAAATAAAAGCTGAAAGAAATAATTCTCTCTACTATTATTCTGACATTTCACAATCATAAAATAAAGTGGTGATCCTAACTGACCTAAAACAGGGAATTAAATATCAGGAATTGTGATAAACTGAGTTTAAATGTATTTGGCCAAGGTGTATGTAAACTTCCGACTTCAACTGTAGCTAAAGCTAACCAACTAGGTTAAATGTTAGCTAGCTAGCTAACATTATGCTATAACTAGCAATGCAACTTGCTTTCTGGGATATAAATTATATTTCTACACAGATTATACACGTAACGTTAGCTAGCGAGCCATCAAGCTAACATTTGCTAGCTAGCTAACAGTATGTTTTATCTTGCAATGAAACCACTTTGACAAAATTAGAAACGTATAATATCTGAAAATGTAGCTAGACATTTACCTGTATACATTGATGAACCCTTAACAGCAGTGTGTCTTTTCCATTTGGTTTGTAGCTAGCTACAGCTTGTTCAGCCCATTGTTGTGTCAAGTCACTCCGGTTCACACATAAAGTAGTCCATCACAACTTTTTCCCACTGATCTTTGTACATAGTGCCTGCGAAATTCTGGGCAGGAATGTTGTTGAGAGTAGTAGCAACACTTTTGCAGATCTCCTTGGCTGACGTTATATCTTTCATAAAAGCCATGGTAGCAAGGATTATCTATACATACTGAGCAGCTCATGTTATAGACAGACGCTTGCTACATGGCAGGCCAATCCAAATTCATCTCTCTGCATATCCTGCCCATCCAATATCTCAGCCAATCATGGCTAACGGGAAGGTTCCTGTCTCTTTCCAGATGGCATACAAGTTTGTTATTAAGGCATATGAATGTTCACATGTTCCAGAAGGCATTTCTTTTAAAAAACACATTTTGATAAAAAATACATACAAATTCAAATGCCTCTCCTGTGAAGTAGTGACATGTGACATAAGCCTAGCTTCTTGAAACAGTTCACATACAGCATTTCCCCACTATGAGGTTGGAATAATAATGTGAAATTGTGAAAATTATGAAAATGCACTTTTATTGTAAAAACTGAAAGCTGAAATTGTAGCCTGTTTTGGTGGAATTAAGTTTTGCCCTTAGTTATTAATAGTCCAATATGAAAGAGAGTTCCAAACCTCCCAATAACAGCAGGTTTTCAGTTTTCCCCTCCCCACTCTAACCACTCCCAGACAATCCTAGCAAAATTCTTGATTGAAAAATTGCTCTTTGCTAAGAAATAATTTTTGTTTAATTTTTGACAATTTTACTTGCAATCAATCACAGTAAAGTACTTAATTGTTAACCAAAAAATATTTGATATTGAGATAAAAATGGCTACATTGGACCTTTAAGCACAATACATTTGTAACATATTGCATGGATTGGATTGGTAACATATCACACCAATTGCAAAATTTGTGTGTTATCATATGAATTGCAGAATATGTAATATTTCACACAAAATAGATAACATAATAATGTTTAGCTTAAAAAGTTGACATACTACACTGAACAAAAATATAAATGCAACATGTAAAGTGTTGGTCCCAATTGGATAACTTTGTACACCAAAAAGTGGGATCCATCTTGGCTCGTGAGCACCACTTTCAAAACTACTGGCTGAAATTATACAAAGGTTTGACTGTGCATCTTTAAGTTTCCCAATATAACTGTTGTGGAGAGGTTAGAACTGTTTATGGAGAGATCCAGTGGTGTAGTGGAGGGTATACGCTGTATACCCACTTATATTTCAGTGAGCATTGTGTATACTCACTTCTTAATCCCCACGATGAGTGTCAATGTAGTGTAGTGGAGGTATACGCCGTATCAATTAATAAGGCTGATGGAACGGATGAAAATGTTTGGCTTAAAATGTGGATAAACTGAATAAAAATATAAATGCAACATGTAATGTGTTGGTCCCATGTTTCATGAGCTGAAATAAAATAAAAATTCCATACACACAAAAAGCTTATTTCAATTTTATTTCTCACAAATTTGTGAAGATAATCCATCCAACTGACAGGTGTGGCATATCAACAAGCTGATTAAACAGCATGATCATTACACAGGTGCACCTTGTGCTGGGGACAATAAAAGGCCACTCTAAATTGTGCAGTTTTGTAACACAACTCAATGCCACAGATTTCTCAAGTGTTGAGGGAGCGTGCAATTGGTATGCTGACTGTAGGAATGGTCACCAGAGCTGTTGCCAGAGAATTGAATGCTCCTTTCTCTACCATAAGCTGCTTCCAACTTCGTTTCAGAGAATTTGGCAATTATGTCCAACTGACCTCACAACTGCAGACCACGTGTATGGCATCTTATGGTCGAGCGGTGTGCTGATGTCAACGTTGTGAACAGTGTCCCATGGTGGCGGTGGGGTTATGGTATGGGCAGCCATAAGCTACGGACAACGAACATAATTGCATTTTATTGATGGGCAATTTGATTCCACAGAGGTACCGTGACGGCATCCAGAGGCTCATTCTCGTGCCATTCATCCACCTTCATTACCTCATGTTTCAGCATAATAATGCACAGCCCCATGTTGCAAGGATCTGCTTCCTGTAATTCCTGGAAGCTGAAAATGTCCCAGTTCTTCCATGGCCTGCATACTCATGTATGAGAGAGTATTCCAATTCCTCACACTATCCAGCAACTTTGCGCAGCAATTGAAGAGGAGTGAGGCAACATTCCACAGGCCACAATCAACAGCCTGATCAACTCTCTGTGAAGGAGATGTGTCGCGCTGCATAAGGCAAATGATGGTCCCACCAGATATCGACTGGTTTTCTGATCCACGTCCCTACCTTTATTTTAAAGGTATCTGTGATTAACAGATGCATATCTGTAGTCCCAGTCATGTGAAATACATACGTTAGGGCCTAATTTATTTACTTAAATTGAGTAGTAAAATCAGTAAAATCTTTGAAATTGTTGCATGTCTTTTATATTTTTGTTCAGTATATTATTTATTCAAATGTTAGTCACAGCAATGTGTTCATGTTAGTAGGCCTACATGTGAATGTTCTAAAATGCAAATTGCATGAAAATATTGTTCTTGTTCTGCGAGTAGTTTCATGGACAGAGATGGACATTTAGGAAGAGGGGATATCTAAAGATGCAACAACTATCATGGGTTGCTAATATGACTAGGATAATGCCTTTGGCTGCTAGACAATGAAAGAAAGTTGAAAGAAAACCAATAGAACAGGAGAACGAATATGAGGAAGTCTTTAAAAAATAATTGGCTCCACGTTTCTATGTTGGGATTTGGACTATAGGCTACTTTGAAGCAAGGTAAGACATAACTCTTAATATGAAGTAAAACCACCGGGTTTTAAACAATTACGGAACAGGACAAATATAGATGTTAATGATAAGCTTAACCATCTTATGGTAGATGGAAAGGCTTTCCCAAAGTAGCCTGGCAGAATACCATGATTATTTGCATCAATCCAGTGGCCATTTGTTGTGCAAACTTCATCTCATATACTAAATAAACACTGCTAACAGTGCTAGGTGCTGAGCACTTGAATTGAAGGGTAACTACACTCAAAAATCTACATTCTTAGATTTTTCAAAGACCTCACAAATGGTCTGATGATCTGATATAAGCATTGGTGTGGACTTAGAACATCCATAAAAGTGTGACTTTGAGAGTGAAAATTTTGGTAAAATTAGAATAATTAGAATTTCTGTCCCAGTTGAAAACCTCATTTATCTGCTTCAACAGAAGGCCTACTTGACTGTGAAAATACCAATATGGGATTTATAATTTTTGGTCATTCAGAATGTTTCTCATTAAAACAAATTCACACAGGGCACCTTTCCTTCGCTGGGTGAGCCGTTTGGGAAATGTCTGGCAAAATCGGAGTATCTACTTCTCCAGGCACCACTACACCACTGGAGACATCATAACTGTTTTTGGAGAGATATGAAAGGTTTAGTGGGCCGTGGGGCTCTATTGACTTTCCATGCGGGGTCTAGCTGTACTGTAGAATATTGCACTAATATCTATTTATTTTTGCTTTTTACTTTTGTATCCCAGGATGGTGTCTCGGAGTATGGAGAAAAACACCTCTCCCACTCATATTTATAGAATTGATTATAAACTATGATACTAGTGCTAGAACTAGCTAGTATTGGAATTAGCACTTGAAAGCCATGATAGAGAAGCATGAGGCATGCACACACACACACACACACACACACACACTTTTCACTCTCTCTCTCTTTATCTTTCCCTCTCTCTCTCACACACACTGATTATGTCTATTCTGCATTTACTGTAAAATGAAAACATAACACCAACAAGCACAGCGGCTGTATCTTGTTCTATCTATTTCTCCATTACAATAAACATATTAAAGTTTTATTTGCTTTCAGGAGGACTGCAAAAGCATGTAATGGTGTTTATTCCATCCCCTATTACGCTTCGAATACACCGACAGCGTCCTTGCGCAGCATAGAATGCAGCATCATCTGGATATGTATGTAACATTCACCTTCTGCTACCATTTCTGTCAAGCCGTCTACGCATACAGCTTGACGCATACGTTGGATACGTATGCACCACATCGAATGCAACGCAACTGCCTCTGCAATGCAATGCTGCAAGGAAAACACAGCGTTTCATTGGAAATGAATGTAATTCTTGTGTACCAAATGCAATGATGCTGTCGATGTGTTCGAAGTGTTAGGGTCACTATGCTGCAGCAGAACTACCCAGGAAAGACTGTCTGATGTTAACACTTCCCAGTCCAGAAGGCTAAATATTGCTGCCACATGAACGTAAAGGCATGGTTACAATAATTACAATTAAACTACTAAACCCAAGACCCTGTCTTTCAAAGATAATTCATAAAAATCCCAAAATAACTTCACAGTTCTTCATTGTAAATGGTTTTAACACTGTTTCCCATGCTTGTTCAATTGAACCATAAACAATTAATGCACACGCACCTGTGGAACGGTCTTTAAGACACTAACAGCTTACAGACGGTAAGCAATTAAGGTCACAGTAATTAAAACTTAGGACACTAAAGAGGCCTTTCTACTGACTCAGGAAAAACACAAAAAGAAAGATGCCCAGGGTCCCTGCTTATCTGTTTGAAAGTGCCTTAGGCATCCTGCAAGGAGGCATGAGGACTGCAGATGTGGCCAGGGCAATAAATTGCAATGTCCGTACTGTGACATGCCTAAGACAGCGCTACAGGGAGACGGGATGGACAGCTGATCATCCTCGCAATGGCAGACCACGTGTAACAATACCTGCACAAGATTGGTACATCCGAATATCACACCTGCGGGACAGGTACAGAATGGCAACAACAACTGCCCGAGTTACACCAGGAACGCATGATCCCTCCATCAGTGCTCAGACTGTCCGCAATAGACTGAGAGAGGCTGGACTGAGGGCTTGTAGGTCTGTTGTAAAAGCAGGTCCTCACCAGACATCACCGGCAACAACAACGCCTATGAGTACAAACCCACCGTCGCTGGACCACACAGGACTGACAAAAAGTGCTCTTCACTGACAAGTCGTGGTTTTGTTTCACCAGGGGTGATGGTCAGATTCTCGTTTATCGTCAAGGAATGAGCGCTACACGAGGCCTGTACTCTGGAGCGGGATCAATTTGGAGGTGGAGGGTCCGTCATGGTCTGGGGCGGTGTGTCACTGTCAAGGTTTTCTATATGCGAAAGAGAGTCGGACAGCTGCTCGGGAAAGAGGGATAGCTGCTCGGGAAAGAGGGACAGCTGCTCGGGACAGAGGGACAGCTGCTCGGGACAGAGGGGCAGCTGCTCGGGACAGAGGGGCAGCTGTTCGGGACAGAGGGGGTCTGGCGCCTCTGGGCAGAGGGGGTCTGGCGCCTCTGGGCAGAGTGGTGGCACTGGCGGCCCCTGGCTGACTGGCGGCCCCTGGCTGACTGGCGGCACTGGCGGCACCCTTGCAGACTGGCGGCGCTGGGCAGACGGGCGGCTCAGGCGGCGCTGGGCAGACTGGTGGCTCAGATGGCGCTGGGCAGCCTAACGACTCTGATGGCGCTGGGCAGACTGGAAGCTCCGGCAATGCTGGAGAGGAAGGCTCTGGCAGCGCTGGAGAGGCGGGAGACTCCGGCAGCGCTGGAGTGGAGGAAGGCTCCAGCAGCGCTGGACAGATGGGGGCCCCTGTACGGATGAGCCGGAGAGACAGCCTGGTGCGGGGGGCTGCCACCGGAGGGCTGGTGTGTGGAGGTGGTACTGGGTAGACCGGACCGTGCAGGCGCATTGGAGCTCTTGAGCACCGAGCGTGCCCAACCTTACCCGGTTGAATGGTCCCGGTCGCCTTGCCAGTGCGGCGAGGTGGAATAGCCCGCACTGGGCTATGCAGGCAAACCGGGGACACCATGCGCAAGGCTGGTGCCATGTAAGCCGGCCCAAGGAGACGCACTGGAGACCAGATGCGTAGAGCCGGCTTCATGGCACTTGGCTCGATGCCCACTCTAGCCCGGCCGATACGCGGAGCTGGAATGTATCGCGCCGGACTATGCACCCGCACTGGGGACACCGTGCGCTTCACAACATAACACGGTGCCTACCCAGTCTCTCTAGCCCCCCGGTAACCACAGGAAGTTGACGCAGGTCTCCTACCTGGCTTCGCCATACTTCCTGTGAGCCCCCTCCCAATAAATATTTGGGGCTGACTCTCGGGCTTCCATCCACGCCGCCGTGCTGCCTCCTCATACCAGCGCCTCTCCGCCTTCACCGCCTCCAGCTCTTCATTGGGGCGGCGATATTCTCCAGGCTGTACCCAGGGTCCTTTACCGTCGAGGATTTCCTCCCAAGTCCAGAAATCCTTATTTCGCTTCTCCTGCTGCTGCCCGTTACCACGCCGCTTGGTCCTGTTGTGGTGGGTGATTCTGTCACGGTTTTCTATATGCGAAAGAGAGTCGGACTAAAATGCGGCGTGGCTGTTGCGATCCATGTTTAATGAGACAAAGTAAACACGAATCAAATACAAAAACAATAAACGTAATACGAAAACCGAAACAGCCTAATACTGGTGCTAAGTAACACACAACAGAAAAAGGACATAAGGACAATCACCCACAAAACCCAACACCAAACAGGCTACCTAAATATGGTTCCCAATCAGAGACAATGACTAACACCTGCCTTTGATTGAGAACCATATCAGGCCAAACACAGAAACAGACAAACTAGACACACAACATAGAATGCCCACTCAGATCACACCCTGACCAAACAAAACATAGAAACATACAAAACAAACTATGGTCAGGGTGTGACAGTCACAGCATCATCGGACTGAGCTTGTTGTCACTGCAGGCAATCTCAACACTGTGCATTACAGGGAAGAAGACATCCTCCTCCATCATGTGGTACCCTTCCAGCAGGCTCATCCTGACATGACCCTCCAGCATGACAATGCCACCAGCCATACTGCTCGTTCTGTGCATGATTTCCTGCAAGACAGGAATGTTAGTGTTCTGCCATGGCCAGCGAAGAGCCCGGAACTCAATCCCATTGAACACGTCTGGGACCTGTTTGATCGAAGGGTGAGGGCTAGGGCCATTCACCCCAGAAATGTCCAAGAACTTGCAGGTGCCTTGGTGGAAGGGTGGGGTAACATCTCACAGCAAGAACTGGCAAATCTTGTGCAGTCCATTAGGAGGAGAAGCACTGTAGTACTTAATCCAGCTGGTGGCCACACCAGATACTGAGTGTTACTTTTGATTTTGACCCCCACTTTGTTCAGGGACACATTATTCCATTTCTGTTAGTGACATGTCTGTGGAACTTGTTCAGTTTATGTCTCAGTTGTTGAATCTTGTTATGTTCATACAAATATTTACACATGTTAAGTTTTTGCTGAAAGTAAATGCAGTTGACAGTGAGAGGACATTTCTTTTTTTGCTTGTGAGTTTGTAATTAAGTTAAACAAATACATTGACAGTAGCTCTAAAACATCTCGTTTTTTGCCAGTGTCCTGTACGCACTGTTTGTTTACAAAGCTATTGTGCTGATTTACTCCAACACACAAAAAATTAATTGATTAATGAGTTAATGAATAATACAAGTGACTAGCAAAAAGCTAACAGAGACAGGCCAACAGGTAATAGAAAGGTGCAAGAAGATAAGCTTGTTGCAGCTGCAGGTGTGTTTAGTGAGTGCTTCTATCTCTGGCCGGCTGCTAGCTGAGGCAAACCATGAGGCACGGAGCCCCAGTCCCTTTGCCTGCGCTAATCACCCCAGTCATTATGAAGCGGGAGGGCCCCTGATTACATCTAACAGTGTGTAATGAATATCTCCTACTTTTTTTCTGGCAGGGACCTCACAGAGACATTAGCTTACTCTCCAGCTCTTCTGTTCCAGCTCCAGCTCTCTTCTTTATTCCAGGTGATGTGGTAACAGAGACAGTAACAGTAGTCGTTTGTGGACAGCGTGCAATATCATGCAAGGCCGGCTCACTTAACGTCACGTTGAGGGACGTCCAGTTTGGGTTACTGGACCGCTAGCTGCAGGAGCGGGTGTGTGCTGAGGGGATTTGGTTACGGTAGCAGAAGGGTTGTTGTGAGGAGAGGGTGTTTCCATGGAAGGCTGTCACCAGGTGACGGTTCAGTCTAGGATGTCTTTGACCTGGCTTTTACAGGACCTGGCCCTCAGGCTAAAAAGGTTCTTTGTCATGCCTCTGCCCTCTCAATTAGAACAAACACTTAGAGCTGTGAGTTGAATTATCACACCTTTTACATAATTATTATAGTATTATAATTGATTAGACAACTAGAACAAAACACAATGAAATTGTGCATTTTCTCAGTGCAGGAACAAAGTTATGTTTTTGAATTAAGATGTAACAAGTAAAACCATCGACAGCCATCATTGTTGTAATCAGACTATAGTGAAGGGTCTGTACACATGCTGATAAACACATACTCCTGATGGTGCAGTCTCTTTGTTTACGACAGCGTTTTTATGGTAAAAAGTGCTGCTTACACTCTTAGAAAGAAGGATTCCAAAAGGTTTATTCAACTGTCCCCATAGGATAACCCTTTTTGGTTCAAAGTAGAACCCTCCGTGGAACGGCTTCTACAGTGCAATCGGAAGGTATTCAGACCCCTTGACTTTTTCCACATTATGTTACATTACAGCCTTATTCTAAAATGCAATACATTATTTGTTGTCCTCATCAATCTACACACAATAACCCATAATGACAAAGGGAAAACAGTTTTTTTTAAATTTCAGCAAATGTATTAAAAATCTAAAAACATAAATACAGTATTTACATACGTATTCAGGCCCTTTGAAATGCGACTTGAAATTGAGCTCAGGTGCATCCTGTTTCCATTGATCATCCTTGGGATGTTTCTACAACTTAACATGATTTGGAAAGGCACATACCTGTCTATATAAGGTCCCACAGTTGACAGTGCATGTCAGAGCAAAAACCAAACCATGTGGTCGAAGGAAATGTATGTAGAGCTTTGAGACAGGATTGTGTCGAGGCACAGATCTTGGGAAGGGTACCAAAACAATTCTGCATCATTGAAGGTCTCCAAGAACACAGAGTCGTAAAAGGCACATGACAGCCTGCTTGGAGTTTGCCAAAAGTCCCCCAAAGGACTCTCAGACCATGAGAAACAAGATTCTCTGTTCTGATGAAACCAAGATTGAACTCTTTGGCCTGAATGCCAAGCATCATGTCTGGAGGAAACCTAGCACCATCCTTACGGTGAAGCATGGTGGCGGTAGCATCATGCCGTGGGGAGCAAAGTACAGAGCAATCCTTGATGAAAACCTGCTCTAGAGCACCTCAGGACCTCAGACTGGGGCGAAGGTTCACCTTCCAACAGGACAATGGCCCTATGCACACAGCCAAGACAACGCAGGTGTGTCTTCGAGACAAGTCTCTGAATGTCCTTGAGTGCCCCAGCCAGAGCCCAGACTTGAACCCGATTGAACATCTCTGGAGAGACCTGAAAATAGCTGTGCAATGACGCTCCCCATCCAACCTGACAGAGCTTGAGAGGATCTACAGAGAAGAATAGGGAAAACTTCCCAAATACAAGTATGCTAAGCTTGTAGTGTCATACCCAAGAAGACTTGAGCCTTTAACCATGCCAGAGGTGCTTCAACAAAGTACTGAGTAAAGTGTGGTGAATTCTTATGTAAATTTGATGTTTCAGTTTTATATTTTTAATACATTTGCAAAAGACATCTAAAAATCAGTTTTTGCTTTGTCATTATGGGGTATTGTGCGTAGATTGGAGAGAATTATTACTTTTTAAATCCATTTTATAATAAGGCTGTAACGTAACAAAATGTGGAAAATGTCAAGTGCTCTGAATACTTTCCAAATGCACTGTACATGGAACCCAAAACGGTTTTACTTGTAACCAAAAGGGTTCTTCTACCTGGAACCAGAAGGGGTTCTTCAAAGGGTTCTCCTATGGGGACAGCCGAAGAACCATTTTATGTTCTAGACAGCACCTTTTTTCTAAGTGTATAGACTGATTTATGGTACCATGTGTGTTGTACAAGTTGTATGAATTGCATATCTGCATGCATGATTGATTATGTTTTGTATGTCATTAATTCACTTGATCAGTCAGATGACACATAGTACTGTACAGTATATCACTCACAATGCTTTGAGGAGGAGTTGGGCTCTAATTGTGTCTAATTTTAAACGGATGATTTTGCAATTCTCAATATCTGTCTCCAAGGGGAGGAGTTTCAGATAAATGATGTTGGAGGCAAACTTTCTAAAGAACGATCCTGGTTAAGATTGTATATCAAACTCAAGGTAACACATGGAAACTCTGTAGAGTGCTCAAACATGGACTGTTAAGCTACTACTGGTAAATGTTTTGAAGGGTCATTAACAATGGTTTTAATCTCCTACCATGTTTCGTTCTCAGAGGTTTTAGTATCTAGCCCAGTGATCCTATTTAGGGACAGTCCCAGACATGCCAGGCCAGGCCATTTTATACAAATGGGATTACATCAATGAGGCTTGATGTCTCAGCCAAGTAGTGCAATGTGCAACATTGGAGGCCTGCATTGGGACCTACACTGGCCCATTAACTGGAACATCCTTAGATGATTAAAACATGCACACACACACACGCACACACAAACAAACGCACACATGCGCTCCCACAAACACTTCCATCAAGCACACACATACACAAACACTAGATGCCGTAATTGACTGCTTGATAAGTCGAGGCGTAGATTGATGGCTTGATGGTTTCTTTCTGCAGGGGTGGATGTTGTTTTTTCTGGCTCTGTTCCAGTAGATGCTTCAGAACATCTACTCAGTGATTGTGACAAGACAATACAGATTATTTTCTTTCTTGTCTCGTCAGCTACTTGAACAGAGAGAGAGCCAGACTTTGGACAGGCATTTCTGAAGCATAGCTTATATGACTTATATCCACTTAGGATACACATGGACAAAGCAACAACTGTTTTGAGTGTATATTCAAATTTACTGCAGCTTATTTCTTATAGACTAGCAGAGGTGGGACCAAGTCACCATTATTCGAGTCACAAGTAAGTCTCAAGTCACAAGATCTGAGTCCCAAGTAGAACTGGTCAAGACTCGAGTCAACTCCAAGTTGTGCATTCTAAGAGCAAGTAAAGTCTCAAGTCTATACTGTACATGCAACGACTTGTTCAAACACAAATCGTTGTCTATTTATCGAGGCTATAGGACAGCCCTTTGCGTTATTTTGTCTGCAATTATTAGCCTATGTAATTGTAAAATATGGATCTTGAAGCAGTGGTAAGCGCATGAAATCAGCAGAAGGCAGGTTGACATTGTTACGGCTTTCTAGGTGGCAAGGAGAGTCGGACCAAAATGCGGCGTGTAGATTGCGATCCATGTTTAATAAACAAACATAAAACACGAATCAATTACAAACACTACAAAACAAAGAACGTAACGAAAACCGAAACAGCCTATACTGGTGTAAATAACCACAGAACAAGGACATCAGGACACTAAGGACAATCACCCACGAAACACTCAAAGAATATGGCTGCCTAAATATGGTTCCCAATCAGAGACAACGATAAACACCTGCCTCTGATTGAGAACCACTTCAGACAGCCATAGACTTAACTAGAACACCCCACTAAGCTACAATCCCGATACAAACACACCACATACAAAAACCCATGCCACACCCTGGCCTGACCAAATAAATGAAGACAAACACAAAATACTTCGACCAGGGCGTGACAGACGGGCTCAGAGTGTAGATTTATTTACAGGTCTTGGTGATCCATTGGTGAAAGCGCCATATCATACAAAATATACAAGTAGGTTTAAAATATACACAGGCAATAACCCAAAAGAAATAGCCTCTGTATCAGGCTTAACCTGTCCTATCTGAGAAACCAAATTGAACATGTCTAACAGGAGCTCAAACAGGTAGACCTGCATAATAAGCATGTGGCCCCCAGGACCATACAATTACTCAATTGGCAATTACAACCAATAAACTGGTTCTACAATGTAACAGGCAATTTCCACATCCATTGTTACATTGGTACATTCATCTTAATCAAACTTAATGATTATGAATGATATTCCAACACCATGCATACACGGAACTATCATTTTATTTTATTCAACGTTCTGACTCCAAGGAGCACAGACCACGCAGCCTATTTCTAGTTCTATTTCTCCTATTACGCACAACAAAAATGACAGAGACATAGGACACAGATAGACAGAACTACCAAAATAACCGGGGAAACATGAACAAAGGAATCTATACGTTGAATTAAATAAACAGAACTTCTTCCTCATGAGTTTTGCGAATGTTCATGTGCACTATAAACATCGCGCCAACTCAGAGCAGGGTAAGAAATGGTTGGCTACAAAATGAAAATGTATTGTAGTAGGCCTATCAAACATGAAATAGAAATGTCTACGTGTTACAATCAACAGTAATGTAATGTAATGATGAAACGCTTGCAATTATTGTAGTATTAGATGGAATATAGATTTACCACATAAGGTCTATGCATTTCAACGTGTGAAAGCAAGAGCAAACATTTCAGCGGGAGACAAAAAGCCCTTCACTGGCGGGAGGCTGGAGAGTACAAGTGAAGAGCAGTGCCTATGGTGCGTCTTCGCCACAGTAATATTTGATTTTAACCACAAATTCCAATCACAAACTTCATAAGTAAAATATCAATATCAAGCAACTGTTACATACCAAAAGACCAGTAGACCTACAGTATGGTAGTAATTGTTAAGTTAATATTATTGATCACCAAACGATTTTTGGAGCTGCATATTTATTTATTATGGCAATCCTCTCTCTGTTCAATTTGATGTTTGTGCTGCACCCCAACAGCAAATCAGCTCTTTGTTCTCGAGCTCACCCAACCTGTGTTGATTGACAGTTTGCTGGTCCAATCAGTGTGCAGAGTGTGCGTTTCACTAGCCAATCTGTTGAAGTTTTTTTGCAAGGATGATGCTGCGGCTCCCATCTCTGGCTGCGTGTAGATTAATCCATGTAGACTCTGCCACAAAATGAGTGACAAAACATTACAAAACCTGGCCAGATAATTTCAAGTCATCAGTCTCAAGTTAAAGTCGAGTTCAGAGTCTTGAGGCTCCAAGTCCACGTCAAGTCTCAAGTTATTTTATTTTCTATCAAGTCATCAAATTTGTGACTTGAGTCCACAACTATATAGACTAGAATATAGCCTTATACAGGAAACATCGGAAATCTGTTGCATGGCCCTGACCAACAGGCAAAATGTTCAACTGAAGTTAGGTTGTAATGCCAAAGTGTCTTTTCAACTTTGTTGACCCCCACTTATATACATCCAGTATATGCTCAACCTTTGTACTGTAGAATCATCAGAACATGGAAAAACCTCTTCAAATGTCATGTCCTGCATGTGAATCTTTAGTTGCCGAGCGTGATTGATATCAAAAGTCATCCTCGTTATTGACGAGGATGAAGACAAGCTTGAAGTGGCTGCCAGCAGATGGGATGTTAAAAGAGATTATACAGGTACCATGAGTGTTAGATCAGCTCTTCACTCCTTTCATGTGTAATGGAAAGATATGATTCCCTTTTATCAAGACACTTCCGACACTCAGAAGCAGAAAAGAGCTAGTCGGGGAAGAAGAAAGTCTGATGAAAGAGAGGCGAAGGAGCTGAGAAGCTGTTCGTGTTTTTATTTCAGATGGAGTAGGGCTCCTACTGTACCCTCGCTGGATAAAGCCCAGCCTTGTCAGTCTCCATGTGATCCATAACCGTGATTGCCCCCCCCCCCTCGACACAATCTGTTTGATCTCACTGCTTCACTTCCACTATGTTATTCCAGCCACATACGTGTCCTACAAGAGATTCTGACTGAGATACACACTTGCAGCAGAGTTTAAAGGTTGAGAATCATGTTGTAGTTACAGAATGTTTCCCCAGATGTTGTCATATAAAAAGTATCATTCAAAGTAAAGGACATAGTTAAACTTTACACATTCAGTGGTGGAAAAAGTATCCAATTGTCATACTTGGGTAAAAGTAAAAATACCTTAAGAAAATGGCTCAAGTAGAAGTGAAAGACAAACAATAAAGTCTAATTGAGTAAAAGCCTAAAAGTATTTTGGTTGAAATACACATAAGTATCGAAAGTAAATCTAAATGCAAAAAATATACTTAACCTCAAAAGTACATTTTCAAATTGCTTATATTTAGCAAATCAGACGGCACAATTGTCTTGTTGTAAATTGTTTATGGCTAGCCAGCGGCACACTCCAACACCCAGACATCATTTACAAATAAAGCATTTGTGTTTAGTGAGTCCGCCAGATCAGAGACAGTAGAGATGACCATTCAAAATGTAACTAGTACTTTTGCATGTCTGGAAAAATGTATGGAATAAAAAGTACATTATTTTCTTTAGGAATGTAGTAAAAGTTGTCAAAAATATAAATAGTAAAGTTAAGTACAGATACCCCAAAAAACTACTTAATTAGGTAGTACTTTAAAGTATTTTTACTTAAGTACTTTACACCACTGTCAGTAGTCCACCATCCCATTGGGGTAGTTGGAGCAATTGTGATAAACAAAAGAAGGAACGGAGACATGACTTCAACTAACAATTTTCTCATTTCACCACCATCTTCCTCCAATACTATCAGCATGTTCCTTTAGAGTCACAGTAAAGCCTGGGTTCTGGATAGAAAACATGCTCATGGCTTTGTTTACCTTGTACGCCAGGAAAACATTCAGTTGACTCACTATGCCACCAAGTTTGTGCTCCCCTTATTCTCTTCTCCTAGTCACATGGATTTCTTTCTCCCCATGAGGACAGGGATGTTATGAAAGACAGTTTAGGCTCAGACAGGAAGTCATCTGGGGCGAATCCTGAAAGATGGCCCTCCCCTCTCTCCAGAGTTTCTGGGCCCTGAAGACTGGCTTCAAACGTGTACTGATCAGCCCTGTTAAGACAGATAGATGTACATGGGAAATTAACCTGGCTTCAAAGGGAACACCACTGGGATGAGAGCGAGAGATATCAAGAGGCGGATATAGAGAGGTAGAGAGAGAGAATACGTAAAACAAATGTCATTGTCGCAGTTGAAGAAGAGATACAACAGCTGGGGTTGTTCTCCATTATCCCCTTGTGTAATCCGCTAGTTATATCTATGATTTGTGTGCGTGCTTGTTTGTCTGTCTGGATGTAAGTCTCCCTGGATAATAGCATCTGCTAAAATACAAAAATGTAAAACATTTAAATGTCTGTTTGTCTTGGTGGTATGTATGTGTTCTTGTGTCACAAATAATGATTCTGTCAGCATATATGCTAAGATGACTGACAGAGACGCTGATTGTGTTAAACAGGCCTTTGATATGGTCCGGGGGATATCTGTGACTGCTTGCCCTGCCACCTTATGGTTTAATATCACATTTTGCAGCGTATCTCCTTCTCCCAGAATAAATCAACTGAGGAAGTTCTGACTCAAAATACCCCTTACAGATAAAAGCTAAAATACTTCTATTCTTCTCTGAGACACCTTGCCTCTGTATAGGGAAATATATGTATGTGCTGTGTACTGTGTAATTCAATCACATAGGCTACATAGAGTGACAAGAACACACTAGGTGGTCTACTGTGATAGATGTGTCCAGCGAGGATTTGAAAACACTGAAGAAGGAAAAAAGGTTCTTAAATGGTTCTTCATCAGCTCTTAAGGTTCCTTGTAGAACTCTTGACTAATAAAGAGCCTTTGAGTTAAGTGGGGGTTCTTGACATGACATCTACTGTTCTTCAGAATTCTAAAAGGTTGAAATTTATGGAAGCCTGCAGATGTGTCCCTTTCATAGCATGTTCTCTGCTCATCAGTCAACATGCTCTGATTGATATGCATTACAATCTTCTGCATAAATATCCAAACGTTTTTTTCTTCTAATAAAAAAATGCATGCTACTCATTGATATGTTTGAAAATAGTTGCTATAATGAAATCTGGTATACTGAAGCTTGCCATATACTGTACAGTAGATGCATGGAAAGCCACGATTTCTCCTTGAGACATCAAATTGATGTTGAAAGCCCAGCAAAATGCTTTAACTGATTTATTTAATCTGCCTATGAACTCATAATGCTATTCCAAGTCGCAGGTGTAGTACAACGTAGCATATCATTGCTTGACTCCAAAACACCTGTCGTCTTTCTTTTATACGACATGACTAAAAACGGTGGATACGTGGTTTATGTCCTGCTCTCATCTGATCCTCTGAGGTAAATTGCAGCATAGCTACATCATCATCTGATGGAACATTTTGGTGAGTATCAAAGTTGGCTAGATTCGTCTAGCGTAATTTATTATAATTTATGTAAAACCATATTCCTAAATGTCAGTAATTTGTCAGTGAACAGTATAGCTACTACCAAACTGATCTGACTTGGCAGAGCACAGTAAGGTAGATAAAGTTATAACACAGACACAATGTTAAACCTGCAGTTATTACTTAACGTTAGTTAGCTATCTAGTTACCAGTATCTTTGGTTATATCTACTAACGTTAGCTGTCTTCAAGCTAGACAGTATTTCTCCTTTGGTTTACAGGGAACTCTCACACATGGTGAGGCTAGCTAGCTATTTAGCACCATGCACCATGTGATGTTAGCTAGCTAGGTACATTATCTAAGTTAGATATCTACCAAACTTGGTATGCTCGCACCAAGTCAGATCACAAAAGTATCTCTGGCCTAGTCAGATGAGTTAGCTAGCGAGCTTGGGTTTTCCAAGTTAGCTAGAAAACACACTTTTCAGTAATATCATCATGTGAGGTGTTCGGTTTTGGTTCAAACAACTATCACTCGCTAAATACGAACAGTGACTTGCTAATGTTAGTAGAACACTGTGGTGTACTGCAAACTGTTATGCCCGGTGTAGCTAACTAGCTATTTACGTTTGCTAGCATCATGCATGATATTAGCTATAACATATTAAGCTGACAATATTGGGGAAGGGACACAATTTAATGAAATATTAGATAGATAGTAATCTTGGTGATTGTTGTTTCACATGTGAATCAGTGATTCATAAGTGGGTTGTCCGTTTAATTATCTTTTCACTTTTTAGTCAGCAATGCCATGCCTATATTTTGGGCCAATGAGCACCTCACGCTGGCAGTGAGAAATGTAGCTAGTAGTGTTGCCGAACAGTTCCCCTTACTGCCAGTAAAAAAATAATAGCATATTTAATGGGTATTTTGTTTAAGTACCTATTTATTAATTTATCTCATTTAGTTAATGAAAACAATAAATTAAAAAAGAATGAAGGTACAGAATGTATTTACAATATATATGATGGAATTAACTCTTAGAAAGTCTCAACTGTTACTGTGTGTTTTTGTGATGAATTTGACATATTTGTCTGGTATTTTTTAGGACCTATTTAGTTGATCTCATTTAGTTCATGAATAAAATACAATAGATTAATTAATTTGCAGAATGTGTGGACATCATGGATTTACATAATTTATGGTTTATCCTCTCTCTCTTCTCTCTCTCTAGCTTTTGGAAGAGATGACAGCACTCATGCACAAGGACCTGGACAAGCTACTGATAACCAATCTGCCTAAAATGGCAGTCAACGTAGTTGAGAAGGCCCCAAAGAGTCCCCGGAAGATGTCATGTGCCCAGTTGCTAGATGGCTGCCGAACAGAGGTGGAGAAAGTAGGTCTGTGGTTTTCTATTATTACTCTTAAAGTTCAGTATAAAGTGGGCAGCTGCCAGGGGGGTCCACTGATTTTTCAATGGTGGCTGGCAGGCTAGGTGGCACAACAGTGGATGCTTATTCACACTTGGGCAGAGAATGTTAAAGCAATGTTCAATAACAATATAGGAGGTGTGATGAATTAAGATGTTTAATTCTGTCTTTCAGGCCATATGGTCAATAGAGCTATATTCCTGCTGCCATATATCTTCAAAGAGGATCAGCACAGTTTTGGAACACTCATTACTTTTTTGTAAGTCATTAGTGCAGTGCTCTACGATTAGATTATTGTTCACTTCTTAGATTATACTGTACCTCTATTATTGAACAATGACTTTGTTTTAAATTGTACTTTGAAATAAATGGAAATGATACTTTGTTGGAAATTGTACTTTGAGTTTGAAATGAAATGGTACTTCGTTTGAAATTGTACATTCTACTTTGTTTTGTGCTTGGTTGTATAATAAACTATTGTTATATTTGAGATTTGTTTAGTCATGATTGATTATTATTTCAATACAGTTTAAATAATTAATGTATTTTAATGAAAATTCCCGAAGCACCACCATATGAGAGAACCATTGGAGAACCAAATGTTTAGAGATCTACGTAGAACCATCAATGCTGTGCTTCAAAGGGTTGGGTTATGGTTAGGGCCAGGGTTAATTTCTAAACATTTATGTTGTTTCCTTGTGTAACCAATAATGGATCTTTGTAGAACCTTTAATGCTGGATCCTTGTGAAACTAATAATGGATCTTTGGAGCTTTAGCATTTGTTTGTTTGTTGGTAGGGCTCTTTAAAGAACCATCCCATTTATGGTTCTTCAGTGATCCCAAAAAATGTCCAATATGGCATCGCTATCAAGAACCCTATTTGGTTCCAACTTGCACCTTTATTGTTGATGCATTTATTGTGTTGGGATAATGTGATGTCTACCCAATTCACACATGATAACGTACACACAGAATGTGAGCAACACGCACATGTGTCCAACAATGGCTCAGTAACAACCTTGGCTGTTCTGTACAATTTCTGTGCATGTGTATCTGTCTTTGTTTTGTCCGCCTGCGTGTGAGTGTAGCCTATGTACACGTGCGGTCGTAGCCTGTTATTTGAATGAGTATTAGGTACGTCCATTATGAGCAGTCTTAGCTAACAGGTGTGTGCTGGACAAGAACATCTGGGCTGAAATGTGTTATCTCTGGCCATTTAACGAAGTTTCCCTCTCTTCCTCCCGTCCAGGTGGGCAGGCAATAACATTTGACAGAAGATGCGACGGGGGCCATGTCTCTTCAGATGGCTGGGGATAAGCATGGCGCTCCTCTCTCTGACCACCTACAGCTGGGCCCAGAACACAGAAGGTACAGTAGATGGACAGGCCTTAACGGGATGTGTGAAGTTGGGTATTGTGACAACAAATCAATCAATTTCCATTGTAAAATTGACAATTAAGTGTCTATTCTATTTTATATAGAATATCATATGTGCTGAGTGAAAACATGCATACTGTTTAAGGTAGACCTTTTCACTGGAGTGTATGCCTGTGACCTTTTTCGAAAAGCATAATAACAAAGAATCCAGAGATTGGCTGGTAAGATGAGGGGGTCAGGACAAATGGCCAGGACAAATTGTCTGAGTTAAGCCAGGGGGCCGAGGGAGAGCAGACTGGTAGCTAATTACTTTCTTGGATGGATGTATAGATATTCTCTATGATACTTAATCACGGTGCACTCACAGTAAGCTCCCTAGTGTCAAGCCTTTCCCTCGTCATCAATATGACTCAAAAGGCATTATGTTAAATATTTATACATCCCTCATTAATGTCAGTACAGTTTCTGAGATAGTCAGTAAATTCTGAACTGTAAAGTACAATAACCAAATACATAATCATACTTGACTTCCCCAGTGTGATACTGTTTCTAACTTGTCCCAAAGATTTTTTATTTAATTTAACTAGGCCAGTCCGTTAAGAATAAATTCTTATTTACAATGATGACCTACTGGGGAACAGTGGGTTTTAACGGCCTTGTTCAGGAGCAGAATGACAGATTTTTACCTTGTCAGCTCAGGGATTCAAACCAGCAACCTTTCAGTTACTGGCCCAACACTCTAACCACTAGGCTACCTGCCGCCCCAGGATATGTCACTTTACTTCAAGAAGTGTCCTTATTTCCTTCCTTATTTCCTTATTCCCTCCCTCCCTCCCTCCCTCCCTCCCTCCCTCCCTCCCTACTGTATTACTAAAGTATGATAATTGTACAAAAATGGAATGGAGTGCCTCCTCAAGGTGAAAGCAAAGCATTGTGGGTTCCTTGTGGAAACTGTCTAGATGCATAAACAGCCAAGCATCTGCCGCTGTTGAGTGAGGAGAGTACTGGCCTAAAATATCATAGTTTTTATTACCCCTGGAATATGGATTTATTTGTACCGTTTTACAGTTTCTGTAAAGTTAGTCTTCTTTTAATGCATTACCTTGGAGAAACCACTGAAGGTAATGCCTTCAAAGCTGCAATCTTTCACAGTTTTATAGAGTTTTGGCTGGCACGCACATCAGCTCATTAATTAGCTCCTGTCACCTTGGGGGGAAGTGAGTTCCTGCTTAAATAAGTCCTTTTTTTTCCAGAGCCTATGTGTGCCTGTGTGTGAGTGCATGTTGGAGTGTTTGTTTTGTCTGTATGCACTTAAGTGTGTTATGCGCATATGTGTTTGTGTGTGTGCAGTCGTAGCCTGTAATTTGAATGAGTGTTAGTATTACGTACGCCCATGTGTATGTTTGTGCTTTTCTTGCATCCACATGTTGAGTAGGCTTAGCAGAAGCCTGGATGGCCTTCGCATAAACAAACAAACAACAACAAAAACATTATCTTCTGACCACATTCAATCTCTTTGTGGGTAATTAAGTCTAGGCTGAGGTCTGACAATTTTACATATTTCCACTGGCCATTGTCAAGTATTTACAGTGTAATTTGATGTAACATAAAAGTCGATGGAAGAGTGTGGTAGCTAATGTTATTTTGAACTCGCTTTAGAACCGGTATCCTCAGTCAGAGTTGTTGCACTTAAACTTACATCTCTTATGTATCTACTCCATATGGATGTAAGTGACCAGACTGGCACATGATTATATATTTCCTGTACTTGTCCTCCTCGCCTCTGTGCCGTCTCTGTATTTATCTCACGGTACGGTGACCTGCTCCTGTATCAGTGGAGCTTCAGCCCACTGATTATAACTGGGGATGCAGCCTATAATTTGAACGAATACAGACGGGATAATTACACAGGGAACAGGTAGGAATTAGAGGTAGTTAGAACAATCACAAGTGAGAGTTGATTGGATCACTGCGTGGAAACACGGACGCTTGTTGAAGCATGAGAGGGAACAGTGTCTGATGTGTTTACGAGAATGTGTGTGTGTGTGTGTGTGTGTGTGTGTGTGTGTGTGTGTGTGTGTGTGTGTGTGTGTGTGTGTGTGTGTGTGTGTGTGTGTGTGTGTGTGTGTGTGTGTGTGTGTGTGTGTGTGTGTGCGTGTGTGTGTTCCCAACTGTGCATGTGCGTGCTTATTTTCTCAGTGTCACCTTGGTTTGAGCGGGCCTTCTTAGGCCATTTCCAACCATAAATCTCCCTGTCTATAGTCTCACTGTCTGTTTGTTGTCTGTCTGTCAGCATTCAAGGATACAACAAGGTTGTTACAATATACAAAAAAACATGCAACAATAATTTATATCGAAGCATGGAAATGACATGAAAACACCAATTAAAGATAAGAGAATAGTTATCGCACAGCTCTTTGTTTCTCTTTCTGCCTTTCTACAGTGTGTCCCATCCTCATGTTTCTTTCATCCTCTCTTTCCTAGAGCTCTTTCTTCACCTTCTCATCTCCACTTTGCCTCATATGCTTTAACTGTCTTACATCTCTGACAGTCAGTCTGAATACTGTGGCATGGTGCTATGCAATGCAGTATTCCCATCATGCATATCCCCTGTCTGTCCATCCACTGTCTGTCTCTATGAGGATCAGCGATCAGCAGGCCCCATAGCTTAGGAAAGGATCATGAAAGGTCAAGCCTCAATCTGGATGACAACGCACAAACCTTTCTCATACCTCTCTCTACCTCTCAATACAATCATTCAAAATCTCCTGATGTTTAGTGTGTGTGTGTGTGTGTGTGTGTGTGTGTGTGTGTGTGTGTGTGTGTACATGGACTTATTTCTGTGGTAATACACTGTACTAATGACAAGCGGCTATTATCTTTGAAGGGTTTCATCACTAGTATGTTTATTATGTCTCTCTTGAGGCTTTGATGGTTGCCCTATTCTCATTAAATAATTGGTTCTGTGAAAGTTCTCAAAGCATTAATTTGGTTGCAGCAAATGTTATCATAATACAAAAACTGTCCGGTTGTACTTATGATTATACAATGTTTGTACAAAACCTTTGCCTGATGTTGCAAGAACCTTTCCAGAACTTTACTCTCACATTTTGTTTCCGGCAGTATGTTCTAAAAACATTACTGGTACATTGTGTTATTTGATTACCTGGACACCTAAAGTTAGACAAATCCTTTACTAGAACATAATGGGGAATCTTAGCTAATATTCTGGGAATATTAATGGTTTGCTGGGATGTGTCATCTACTCAGACTCCATCTAACCTTCTCTCTCATCCCCTTCCTTCCTCTCTCTCTCTCACTCACTCACTCACTCACTCACTCACTCACTCACTCACTCACTCACTCACTCACTCACTCACTCACTCACTCACTCACTCACTCACTCACTCACTCTATCCCCCCTCCCTTGTCTCTGTCTGAAATTGTTTCTCTATTTTGGGGATTGTTTGATTAGAGGCCAGATGCGCAGACTCTGTCTAGCAGTAGCAGCCTCTAGCTGTGGGGGCAGTGGAGCGGCTGTGTGGATGTATGTTTTAATCTGGCAGCCAGCAGGCTGTAATCAGGCTCGGTGTGGCCAAGGAGGATGGGGGTTTTCTGGGCTTGGCTAAGCCTGAACTTGGCCTCTCCTGGAGCTCAACTGGTCCATGTGCAGGATCAACTCCGAGCAGTTCAATGGGAGTGTGATTGCAACACTCGAAGCAATGTCCTTTTTAACATTGATCTAGTTTTTTCCCTCAAGTGAAGGAGAATGGTTGTATATGATCTGAGTAATGCTCTCTGTAACTGTTTTCTAAACCCACCTGAGGACCTGTAAGGTAAAGAATCTGTCGATGTGCCCTTCAGCAAGGCATTTAACCCTAACGGCTGCTGTAAGTCACAATGGATACGAGCGTCTGCTAAATGAGTAAAATGGAAATGTGGTATAAAAGGGTCAATCTGCAGTTAAAACAATAAAGAGGGAACCCCACCACTTCTTTGGTAAACAGCTATGGGATGGGGCTGGAGAAATGTAAACACTCTCAAATTCATATAAATTGAGGCAGGCAACACTGAACAATTGGTGAGAGCACCAGCTTTTCCGGTTGACTGTGTGATCACGCTCTCCGTAGCCGATGTGAGTAAGACCTTTAATCTTTAAGAGTCTATTGATACACCTGTGCGCAAATCTACTGTGCCTTCAAAAATTATTCATACCCATTGACTTATTCCACATTTTGTTGTTACAGCCCTAATACAAAATTGATTAAATATGCATTTTTCTCACCCATCTACACACAATACCCCATAATGACAAAGTGAAAACATGTTTTTAGACATTTCTGTAAAATGTATTTAAAATGAAATATCTAATTTACATAAGTATTCACACCCTTGAGTCAATACTTTGTAGAAGCGCTGTTGGTGCTTCTTTCTGGGTAAGTCTTTATGGGTAAGTCTCTAAGAGCTTTCCACACCTGGCTTGTACAGCATTTGCCCATTATTCTTTAAAAAATGATTCAGACTCTGTCAAATTGGTTGTTGGTCATTGCTAGACAATCATTTTAAGGTCTTGCCATAGATTTTCAAGTAGATTTAAGTCCATACTATAACTCGATCACTCAGGAACATTCACTGTCTTCTTGGTAAGCAACTCTAGTGTAGGTTTGGCCTTGTGTTTTAGGTTATTGTCCTGCTGAAAGGTAAATTCATCTCCCAGTGTCTGGTGGAAAGCAGACTGAACCAGGTTTTCCTTTGGGATTTTAGCTGTGCTTAGCTATATCGTTTTATTTTTTTATCCTGAAAAACACCCCAGTCCTTAACGATGACAAGCATACTAATAACATAATGCAGCCACCACTATGCTTGAAAATATGGAGAGTGGCTCTACCTGATGCTGTCTTTAGAGCTCACAGTGAATAAGGTGAGCGGTAGCTGCCTGAGTTACAGTGCATTCGGAAAATATTCAGACCCCTTAACTTTTTACACATTTTTTTGCGTTTCCGATTCTGTTATTTTAAAATTGATTAAAATAATAATAATTATCATCAATATACACACAATAACCCATCATGACAAAGCAAAAAAAGGTTTTTAGAAATTGTTGCAAATTTATAAAAAAAAAATCAAAATGAAATATCACATTTACTTAAGTATTCAGACCCTTTACTTTGTGAAGCACCTTTAGCAGCGATTACATCCTCAAGCCTTCTTGGATATGAAGCTACAAGCTTGGCACACCTGTATTTGGGGAGTTTCTCCCAATCTTCTCTGCAGATCCTCTCAAGCTCTGTCAGGTTGGATGGGGAGCGTCGCTGCACAGCTATTTTCAGGTCTCTCCAGCTATGTTCGATCAGGTTCAAGCCTGGGCTATAGCTGGGCCACTCAAAGACATTCAGAGACTTGTCCCGAAGCCACTCCTGCATTGTCTTGGCTGTGTGCTTAGGGTCGTTGTCCTGTTATGAAGGTGAACCTTCGCCTAAGAGCTCTGGAGCAGGTTTTCTTCAAAGATCTCTCTCTACTTTGCTCCGCTCATCTTTCCCTCGATCCTAACAAACAACCCCAGAGCATGATGGTCTGAGTCCTTTAGGTGCCTTTGGGCAAACTCCAAACTCCAAATGTTATTTGTTTTGTCCACATGGTTAGCAGATGTTAATGCGAGTGTAGCAAAATGGTTGTTCTTCTTGTTCCGACAATGCAGTAATAACCAACGAGTAATCTAACCTAACAATTCCACAACAACTAACTTATACCCACAATGTAAAGGAATGAAATAATATGTACATAAAATATATGAATGAGTAATGAGACAGAACGGCATAGGCAATATGCAGTAGATGGTATCGAGTATAGTATATACATATGAGATGAGAAATGTAGGGTATGTAAAAATATAAAAGTGGCATAGTTTAAAATGACTAATGATACATGTATTACATCAAGATGGCAAGATGCAGTAGATGGTATCGAGTACAGTGTATATACGTATACTTATGTAATTATTTGTAATATATTTGCAAAAAAAAGTAAACCTGTTTTTGCTTTGTCGTTATGGGGTATTGTGTGGACCAAAGCGCAGCGTGGTACGTGTTCATGATAATTTATTTAAACTGAACACTGAGACAAAATAACAAAATGGAACAAAACGAAACAGTTCTGTCTGGTGCAGACACAAAACAGAAAACAACTACCCACAAAAAACAGGTGGGAAAAGGCTACCTAAGTATGGTTCCCAATCAGAGACAACGATAGACAGCTGTCCCTGATTGAGACCCATACCTGGCCAAAACAAAGAAATACAAAACATAGAAAAATGAACATAGAATGCCCACCCAAATTACACACTGACCAAACCAAAATAGAGACATAAAAAGCTCTCTAAGGTCAGGGCGTGACACTCCCATTAAAATAAATATTCAGTCATTTTGAATGTTATATTGTTTTTGTTAATCTCTGAACGTTCTATCGATTCTATGTTCTATCGATTCCTGGGGTCATTTTATGTTTTCATGTGTATCTGATACTATTGCCGTTCAAGCAGGCAGAAATTCAACCAGTGTTATATAGCTTAGCAATAAAGCTGCTCTCACTACACTGGAAGTTATTAGGAATCCGAATTTTAGATATACTGTATGACAGATGTTTTTTTCTATGTCAGATTTCAATACTGGCTGATGTCATAACGGCTTCTCTTGAATGAACCATTGATCATATTGTTTGTGATATTCCTACCTCGAGAAATGTGCACGTTAACAGAGGGTCCACCACATTTTTCCTATTGGTTTTCCTCTTCAGTCCAGGCTGCATTGCATGGTGCTGTTGAATGGCTGTTGCAAATGTCAAATTCCACTCGATCCGCAGGTTGAACATGGTGAAATTGTTGACTCCTAAATTGATAGTGTAGTTTGTTTAGTGCAGTTTGTTTACAGTTAACTAACTACTTCACATGCTGATATTGACTTTGGTATTATTGTGTGTAGCTACGTTTGCTAGATAACTACCTTGCTAGCCGGCCAGCCCACAGAGAGACCATTGCATTGTGGGTTTTGTAGTTGACTTGAGCTGCAACAGATTTCCACAACGATCTTCACATTTGCCACCAACCTTATTATGATGACAAAATGAAACATTTGTTCACCCAAAAATATTTTTTCTCACATATAAGTGTTACTTAACACTGCAAATTATAGGAATTAATGGTTTTGGGTAGATTTTTCCTTTAGCTGGCAATGGGTAGCGTTGAACAAATGCCTTCGCTGTCACTCTCAGTTCTTCACCAGCCAGCTATTGCTGGCCCCAGACCAGGGTTCCCTGCTGCCCTTCTGGATGCCACTCTATGCAAGCAGATTACACTAAGCCCCCTGGGAAATTAAGAAGTCCCTGTTCAGTTCAGTCTTCAGTCCCTCATCTAGGCATCATGCCTGCCACAACAGGGATTGGCAGGGCCATAAATGTAACCTTTGACCTTGGAGTGTTTTAAGCTGATGACGATGATCAGTGACACTGAGGTTGGGCAATCTTCCAATCTTCTCACTGCTTGGAAAGTTGAGGTAAGGCGAGGGATCTGGATTGGTTCAAGATCCCTCAGCTCTTGCCTTGAGAGAGAGAGAGGTGACATTGGAAAGGGACTCTCAGACAATTGCTCTCCGTCATCAAGGCTTAATATTTATTTAAAGGGCAGTAGTATTTATGAGTGCATAAGGAGGTATTAAAGGTTTTATGAGATGAAGGACCTGGTGTGACACTGCCTGGAAGAAAGCCATTCATCTACAGGAGTAGTGTTCTCTCCTTTCATTCTCTGTCTCTGATGGGAAGAGACTGTCTGTGGCTGGAGAATAATGTCTTAGTTATTCTGACAATCAATATGGACTGGATTGTGTGTGTATATATGCATTACTAGTTAGTTGAAAAGATGGCCCAGGTGTCCATCGGTGGTGTGAGACGATGCGTTATTATGGGAACAACTCCCATCAAATAATTATGAACAAACTGAATTCCCCATCAGCTAAAATGTGTTTTAAGAACTTTGAGTGAGCCGTGGCTATTTGATTTAGTTACTTTTTTCAGATGAAGTTGTGAAAAACGCAGAGGGCACTGATTTCATAGGCAGCTAAAAAAAAAATCTGAAAATAAAATGTCAGTGGGCAGCATTATCTCAGTGGTGCCTTGTCTGAGTGCTCTGGTAATTCAGTGCTGCTTGAAATGTCCTGTAAAGAATTAAGGCACGGTCTATTTCTGTAAGCCTGCTTCTTCTGAAAATACCTTGAAATATTTTGCAGCTTTTATATCCCAGTCATCGAACAAAGTAAGATCTTGCACAAAAACAACCACATCACATCTAAAACAGGTTAGTTGTGCCTCCATCCATCTCTGAGCCCAGTTCTTTTGTGAGGAAAAACGATAAACATTTATTAATTGAAGTTGTGTAGCTTAAGGGGGAATCGGCATGTTGATTTGTGCAGGATATTATCTCCTCAAATGAAAGCAAATTACCCCGAGGTTCTAATTAGAATATTTAGATTGTCCTTGGACTAAGCTCCTGGAGTGTATAGTGCCTTGATTACCAATTACTGATGGAATACTGTGTCTTTAACATTTTCTGTTTTTTCTCCTATACTCAACTAATTTGACTGTGAACAAAAGAGATATATCCATTAAAGCAATGTTCCCCTCTCTATGGTTTGTGAGATGGCTAATTAAACATTAGTCTCGATGCTCCGGTGCTCGTTGATCTGCTTTGGTAATCCTAATTGTGGATAGACGTTTGTTGTTGAATGAATTATTATTCGATGTCTATTGCACTAATGCTATGCATTGTCTGGAGGTACATACTGTAGATCGAGTTACTGCAGTGCTTGTTGATCAGGTTGGTGTCCCTTCCTTCTGCGCCGTCAGAAACCCATCTATACACAATACCCCATAATGACGAAGAGAAAACATGTTTTCAGACATTTTAGCAAATGTATTGAAAAATGAATACAGAAATATCTCATTCACATAAGTATTCACACCCCTGAGTCAATACATGTTATAATCACCTTTGGCAGCAATTATAGCTGTGAGTCTTTCTGGGTCTCTAAGAGCTTTGCACACCTGGTTTGTAAAACATTTGCACGTTATTTTCTTAATTATTCAAGCTCTGTCAAGTTGGTTGTTGATCATTGCTTAAACAGACATTTTCATGTCCTGCGATAGATTTTCAAGTCAATTTAAGTCAAAACTGTAACTAGGCCACTCAGCAACATTCAACGTCATCTTGGTAAGCAACTCCCGTGTATATTTGGCCTTGTGTTTTAGGTTATTGTCCTGCTGAATGGTAAAGTTGTCTCCCGGTGTCAGGCGTGTGCGTACTTGTGGTGAAGTCAGCTGCAGGAGAGCAGAGAATTGTGAACAGGCACACACTTTATTACGGCAGGAGAGATATACAGATGGGCGCAGCTGCGTCAAAAACCTCCTTAAGCCAACAAGGCAAAGTGTATAGCGCGCACAAATATCACACAACATAAATGTATAGCAATACAAATAAGCTTAGTGAAAACACATGGAAAATAACAAACGCTTAGCCTAGTGCGTACAACATGTAACACACATAGTTTCACACAAAGACATGAGGGGGAACAGAGGAATAAAAACATGTAGGATGATTGGGGAAACCAGGTGTGAATGGGACAAGACAAAACCAATGGAAAATTGAAGAATGGAGCGTCGATGGCTAGAAAGCCGGTGACGTTGAACGCCAAACGCCGCCCGAACAAGGAGAGGAGCTGACTCGACGGAAGTCGTGACACCCAGTATCTGTTGGAAAGCAGACTGAACCAGGATTTACTCTAGGTTTTTGCCTACGCTTACCTCTATTCCATTTCTTTTTATCCCCCCAAAAAACTCCCTTGCCGATGACAAGCATATCCATAACATGATGCAGCCACTACCATGCTTGAAAATATGAAGAGTGATACACTTTGTATCAATGTGTTCTTATATTTGCCCCAAACATAACGTTTTGTATTAAGGAAATAGTGTTAATTTCTTTGCCACATTTTTAGCAGTTTTACAGTGCCTTATTGTAAACAGGATGTGTGTTTTGGAATATTTGTGTTCCCTACAGTCTTCTTTCTTTTCACTCTGCCACTTAGGTAAAGTGGAGAAACTACAATGTTGTTGATCCGTCCTCAGTTTTCTCCTATTACAGCTCTGTTTTCTCCATTCAACTCTGGAACTGTTTTAGTCACAATTGGCCTGATGGTGAAATCCCTGAGCGGTTTATTTCCTCTCCGGTTACCGAGTTAGGAAGGATGCCTGTATCTCTGTAGTGACTTATCCACAGTGTAATTAATAGCTTAACAATGCTCAAAGGGATATTCAATGTATTGTTTTTTTCCATCTACCAATAGGTTCCCTTTGCGAGGCATTGGAAAACCTCCCTGGTCTTTGTGGTTGAATCTATGTTTGAAATTCACTGCTCGACTGGGGGACCTTACAGATAATTGTATATGTGGGGTACAGAGATGAGGTAGTCATTCAAAAATCATGTTAAACACCGTTATAGCACACAAAGGGAGTCCATGCAACTTATTATGTGACTTTGTTAAGCACATTTTTACTCCTGAACTTATTTTGGCTTGCCATAACAAAGGGGTTGAATATTTACTTATTTTATTTATTTTTAAATGTTTTATTTCACCTTTATTTAACCAGGTAGGCTAGTTGAGAACAAGTTCTCATTTACAACTGCGACCTGGCCAAGATAAAGCAAAGCAGTTCGACACATACAACAACACAGAGTTACACATGGAATAAACAAACATACAGTCAATAATATAGTAACAAAAATACTTACATTTCAGCATTTCGTTTTAATTCATTTGTAAACGTTTCTCAAAACATACTTACTTTATTTAACCCTTAATTTACCAGGTAAGTTGACTGAGAACACATTCTCATTTACAGCAATGACCCGGGGAATAGTTACAGGGATGAATGAGCCAATTAGAAGCTGGGGATGATGAGGTGGCCATGATGTTATAAGGGACAGATTGGACATTTATGAAGACTTCACCTTACACAGGGCAATGTCCGCAATCACTGCCCTGGGGTATTGGGATATTGTTTTCAGACCAGAGGAAAGAGTGCCTCCTACTGGCCCTCCAACACCACTTCCAGCAGCATCTGGTCTCCCTTCCAGGGACCAACTAAGTCCAAACCTGCTTAGGTATGCTGCTGGCCAATTCCACTTTGACATTATGGGGCATTGTGTGTATGCCAGTGACACAACATCTCAATTTAATCTATTTTAAATTCAGGCTGTAACGCAACAAAATGTGTAAAAAGTAAAGGGTTGCGAATACTTCCTGAAGACACTGTATGTGATCCTAATTGTGGAAAGACCATGATGTTGAGATCATTGTTCCTGAAAGATGTCCTTCTTGTTCTTAAAGTATGTCCCTCTATTTCAGACAATTGTAACCTAATGCTTTTTCCTGGTTATTGTATGATTGTCTCAAGTATAGGCTACATTTCCCATGCATCTACCACTAAGTGGCTTCACTCTCAGGATCGCTCCAAGCTACACTGGAGGTGAATCAATGGGATGTTCAGCATAGCCCTGTAAATAACTTTGGTCACATTGCATTGGACATGCAGTCCTGGTAGATACCCAGGCCTCTGGTTACAGAGACACTGATGATCAGTAAAGAGTGTCAAGTCATCAGAGTATCATGTTACCCATGACACACCATGCTGTCGCACCCTCACGCTCAGTCCACATAGGACTGTTGGGGACTCATTTTGACCATTTAACACATTTAACATTTAAGTCATTTGGCAGACGCTCTTATCCAGAGCGACTTACAAATTGGTGAATTCACCTTATGACATCCAGTGGAACAGCCACTTTACAATAGTGCATCTAAATCATTTAAGAGGGGGGGGGGGGTGAGAAGGATTACTTTGTCCTATCCTAGTTATTCCTTAAAGAGGTGGGGTTTCAGGTGTCTCCGGAAGGTGGTGATTGACTCCGCTGTCCTGGCGTCGTGACCCTTTTCTCTCTCAGCTATAGTGTCTTGCTGCAGAATATACAGTATCTCTTTACTAAGCACATTTGGGCTCAATCTTTTCAGAAAAGGAATCCAAATCTGTTGAATGAATTGGTTGTTGACCCTTATTGCAGTTTGGTTTTAGTTCTCTGTACGTTGTCCCCTCCTGTAGAATAGTTAAACATATGTTCCAAGCTAGCCTCCACTCCCCCTGATATTCTCTGTTTGTATTGATTACTTGTACATCATTCTCTATACACTTGGTCCAACACTCCTGATTGTGTGTGTGTGTGTGTGTGTGTGTGTGTGTGTGTGTGTGTGTGTGTGTGTGTGTGTGTGTGTGTGTGTGTGTGTGTGTGTGTGTGTGCACGGGTTGGGGGGGGAGCGAGAGAGGTATATGTCCTCCCATCTCCCTCTGTCATTCCTCTTTCTCTGTCCTTCCCTCTGGTGTGTCTGCCCCCACCTGCCTTTCGTTGTATCTCTCTATGTCTTATTTTTCTCACGGTCTTACACGTCAATTCAGAGCATCCCAAATATGTTCAATGGGTGACATGTCTGGTGAGTATGCCAGCCATGGAAGAACTGGGACATTTTCAGCTTCCAGATATTGTGTACAGATCCTTGCGACATGGGGACATGCATTTTCATGTTGAACCATGAGGTGATGGCAGCGGATGAATGGCACGGCAATGGACCTCCAGGATCTCTTCACGGTACCTCTGTGCATTCAAATTGTCATGGGTAAAATGCAATTGTGTTTATTTTCCGTAGCTTATGCTTGCCCATACCCATACCCCAACACCACCGTGGGGGACTCTGATCACAACGTTGACATCAGGAAACCACTCGCCCATATGACGCCATACACGCTGTCTGCCATCTGCCCGGTATAGTTGAACCCGAGATTCATCCGCGAAAAGCACACTTCTCCAGCATGCCAATGGCCATCGAAGGTGAGCATTTGCCCACTGAAGTCGGTTACGACGTCGAACTGCAGTCAGGTCAAGACCCTGGACAAGCATGCAGATGAGCTTCCTTGAGACGGTTTCTGACAGTTTGTGCAGTCATTCTTTGGTTGTACAAACCCACAGTTTCATCAGCTCTCCGGGTGACTGGTTTCAGACGGTCCCGCAGTTGAAGAAGCTAGATGTTGAGGTCCTTGGCTGGTGTGGTTACAAGTGGTCTGGCTGTTTAGACGTACTGCCAAATTCTATAAAACAACATTGGAGGCAGCTTATGGTAGAGAAGGGAACATTAAATTGTATGTCAACAGCTCTGGTGAACATTCCTGCAGTCAGCTTACCAATTGCACGCTCCCTTCAAAACATGAGACATCTGTGACATTGTGTTGTGCACATTTTAGAGTGGCCTTTTCTGTCAAGGTGCACCTGTGTAATGCTGTTTAATCAGCTACTTGATATGCCACACCTGTCAGGTGGATTATCTTGGAAAAATAGAAATGCTCACTAACAGGGATGTAAACACATTTGTGCACAAAATTTGAGAGAAATAAGCTTTTTGTGCATGTGGAACATTTAAGTGATCTTTTATTTCAGCTCATGAAACATGGGAGCAACACTTTACATATTGTCCAGTACATTACGACAAGCAGTGGTGTAAAGTACTAAAGTAAAAATACTTTAAAGTACTACTTAAGTAGTTTTTTTATATATATCTGTACTTTACTTTACTATTTATATTTTTGACTACTATTTTTTTTTAAAGAAAATTACCCCATACATTTTCCCTGACACACTAGTTACATTTTTAAATGCTTAGCAGGACAGCAATAGGGTCCAATTCACACACTTATCAAGAGAACATCCATAAAAATAAATAAATATATATACAGTGTATAAATTGATCCCATCTGTTTTAGTTAATATAAGGAATTTAAAATTATTTCTACTTTTACTTTTGATACTTAAGTATATTTGAGCAATTACATTTACTTTTGACACTTAAGTATATTTAAAACCAAATACTTTTACTCTCGTAATATTTTTCTTGGTGACTTTCACTTTTACTTGAGTCATTTTCTATTACGTATCTTTACTTTTACTAAAGTATGACAATTGCGTACTTTTTCTACCACTGGCGACAAGCTGTGTGTTCTTCCAAATATGTTCGCTTTCCTGCTTGCTGGCTGCACAATGCACTCCTTATGTTTTTGGCTCTTGTACCCCTTTCCCTATTGGACCAAGTTAACTCGATGCATACCGCCTGACTTCACAATTGAGCTTTTTAGGATTTGCCCTGGCCTGCCAGATACGTCGATACATCAATAAGCAGCTTTGCCGTGGTGTGTGTATATGTCTATACCAACTTCAACAGTAGGCTTCATTAGCAACCTGAGGAACGTTACAGCCTATGGTATTTAGGAATTTCAGCATGACTAAGCTATGTTTACTATGAATACAGAATTCCAGGGGTGGGACAGTGATCGGAACCATCTCTGATATTCTCTTTTAACTCTGGGACCCCACCCGAGAGGGAAGAGTCCCAGACGAAGAATGTCAGAAAACAAACACACAAATACCCTGGAACAAATGTAAACACCAGATGAAATATGGTGTTCTCTTTTCTCTTTGGCTTTGTAGTCAACATGTGTCTCTTGACTGTGCTGACTTTAAAGCTGATGTGGTTATTATGTGTGTGTGTGTGTCTTGCTGCCCTTCTGCTGCAGTGTGTGCTCTAATCTCAACAGGGGACCATTAACAGAGCAATACAAGCCATTGTTCTTCCTCCCTGCTGGAGAATATTCTTCTCAAAGCAGGCTTTTGACATTACTACACACACACACACACACACACACACACACACACACACACACACACACACACACACACACACACACACACACACACACACACACACACACACACACACACACACACACACACAGATGCAATAAAACCAACTGACTCCTTGGGATCCTAAGGTCTTGCTAAAGGTCTCATTTTAAGAGACATTCTGCACACACACATAGTTACACACATACACCTACACACACATACACACACACCCTCATACACACCTAAACATACTCCCACTCTCCCTTTCTCTCCACATATTTGCTCAGAGCTGATGAGCATACTCATTTTCATGTGCTGTGTTGTGTATGCCTCAGATTGGTAGGTCGGACCACTTTCTATTTTTGTCTGAATCAAAGGAAATGTAGATCTCTGTGTTTCTCCAGCAGATGCATTCATTAATCTAATTGCTGTGAAATTGTAGGAAATCTGAACTCCTATATCAGTGCTCATACTCCTACTCCTAACAGATTAGCTGTGCAGTTACAAAATGACTGAAATGAGATGAGTGGTGTGTCACCTTACTGATGAATTAAACCTCTGAATTAATACACACATAGACAGCATACATATGAATGCTTTTTCTCTGTCGCATTTCAAATGAATGTGCATCTACCTGAAGTCGAAAATGGACACAAACTGGATGAAATGAATACACAATTTCATGAAACAACTGAACTTTCAAATATTGTGGCACCCCTTATTGCCATTGAATCACTAATTATCATGCGTAGCTGTGCTAGAGAAAAAAAAACAAATGGATATAACAGCGAATTCAAGCCTGCAGTTGTATTACTGATTCATGTGCACTTTTAAACCTTCACATTACTGGAAGGGCTCGTGGCCATGAATATTTGATGGGAAAACGATCGGCCCGTTCGCACCTAGCGACAGGTGTTTAGTTGCGTAAGAGGAGTTAAGCAACAGACTGCCATTGAGGAACCTTAGAGGGGCCTATTTTCTCTGTCCCTCTCTGATGACACACAGACGTATTGTAAGGAGACACCTGGGCTGGACAACAGATCACATGTGTCCCTCAACATGCCGTAGACAGGGACAATAGTTGCTGAATGAGTTATAGTGAGAGTCAACTTGTTCTCCGTCTCCAGTAAACATTCTCCTTGAACCTGGTCTCTCAGCATCTCTAAGAATGTCACTGCTGATGTCAGTAAGGTACATACTGTCGGTTCATGGACATGGGCCATAATATGTGCCTTTTAAAAAGTGTGCCATTATGTAATTATGTGGGAAATTCCTTTCTTGGGTGCCAGTAAGGTGCATAGGTTCGTCATATGTGTCTCTAAACAGTGAGCTATCAAGTAATTAAGTGGGAAATGATTTTCTTGGAGAAAGACAGTAAAGTACCATCTAAGTATTGCTAACGTCAGTCAGGTATAGTCAGTAAGGTGTGTGTGTGTGTGTGTGTGTGTGTGTGTGTGTGTGTGTGTGTGTGTGTGTGTGTGTGTGTGTGTGTGTGTGTGTGTGTGTGTGTGTGTGTGTGTGTGTGTGTGTGTGTGTGTGTGTATGTACGTATGTATGCCTCTGAAGAGTTCACTTAAGTAATTATGTTCAAAACAAACATGTATCATGAGTTTTTAAGTCAGAAAATGTATGCAACAATTTAAGATGGCCCCTTTAAGTAATATATGGTAATATATGTCATTATTTCCAAACTACAGTTATCATTTCCAAACTACAAGAAAAAAGGCTAACTTTGTTGTGGTGGATGTATCTTGTTTCCTACTCCCATGCCAAATGAAGTCCATCTAAATATTGCTTTTATAGAGATGTTATTTTGATTCACTGACTCTCTATTCCTTCACTCCACTCCCCCCTTTCCTCTCCTGTTTTTATCTCTCTCTCTCTCCTCTAACATCAAACCTCTCCTCCAAACCATCATGCTATTCTTTTCTCCCATGATTCTTTTCTGCTTTCCTTCTATGGCACCATTAACCCTGACCTCTAAAGACTGGCAGTATGAGGGTAAGAGGGTAGACCTTCACTTTTCCTCTCTCTCGCTCTCCCTTTCTCTCGGCATTAAGTGTATATTGACTCTCAACTAGGGTTGCAAAGCTACCGGTAATTTAACAAAGCTAATAAACAGTTTACCTATGTCAATCTATGGTAACTTTGGTAATTTATACTTGAATAACAAAAAAATATGTATATATTAAACATCAATGGTATTCACTAAGTTGATGGTTTATGTTTAGGATAATGTCATTCTTTGTCATTGTATTTTTTTAATCATCTTATTTTATATATTTTTATTTGTGATAAGGCCACACAGAGGGCCAGAGATAATTACAGACCAAAAAGGACACTAAATGTCTTAGTGTTAATTATATAAAATCATTGACTACCAAAATGCTGGTAGTTACTGTAGTTTATTTTTTAGTAATATACCCTACCTTTGCAACCCTTCTCAATACCTTTCTCCTGTCTTTCTCTGTCATACAGTCATCACTGAAGCGCAATTCTCTCTTTGTACTCTGAGTAGTTCCCATCTGTGCATCTCCTGTACTGGACACTGTGCTCGTGTTGTCACCCACATGGTTGTCATATATTGTCATCATGTATTATAGTGAATTGGTCATCACTGTGCTTTTGCGTCAGTGTCGTTCAAGCCATCAATGTTCTTCAACAGTCATAGAAATGATGCAACCATTCTTAATCAGTTATGACAATTTATGTCAGCGTATAACATAAGGCTCTTTGTGGTGTTAATGTGTTTTATTGCCTTCTCTCTCCGCATACAGAATGTAAACTGTCTCGGTCAGGCCCCCCTGCTACCATAGTGACCATCGATGAAGAGAGCCCCAATGGTATGTACTTCCTTTTTATTTTCTCTGTACAGTACCTGCTGTTCAATATAGACCATATCATACATTACAACACAGAGTTGAAGTACCGGTACTTGGATTTCTAAGTTAAGAGTCGACTGGTATGCTACTGGGTGGCCAATCAAACCTCTACCCAAGATCCCAGGCTAGGAGCCTTTGTGCTCCTGTTGAGAACACATCTAGCTTAAAGACCTCAGTTACCTGTAGCACTATACTTTCTATTTACCTAATTAGCTCGATGAAAATCAACTTGTTGCAGGCACTTGTTATTGTGTACTATGTGTGTGTGTGTGTGTGTGTGTGTGTGTTGGCCTCCCCAGGCAGGGGACGTGTGTGCTTGGTACAGATGGTGCTTGTCGTGGTGGTGCGGTGTGGGGCTCCATTAGTGTATAGACCGCTCTCAACCGAGGACTGTACGGCTATGCATGGCTGTGTGCAACTGGTGACGGCTACAGCTCTGAGTGTGTTCAAGGACTCAGGGATGTCGCTAAACAGATGTGCACCAGTTGTTGGGGTCAAGTGTGCCGAAATCCTTCTCCAGTTTCCTCATTATTATCTTCCTCCACCTTTTGCCTCTTTTCCTCCTCCTCCTCCTCCTCTACTGCTAATATAGTTTTTGCTGGTGAGGTGAGATGTTGCACCGTGCAGATTCATTTTATGTGTTTTTTTTCAACTGGTAAAAGGAATTTGGTTGAGAGTGAAGTAACTTCCAGCTGAGAAGCAGGTGGACCTGCCTCAAAGTGGCTCCCTGCAGGAATAAGCTCTGCAGGTTAACAACATTTAATGAGCAGTTTTCAGTGAGCATGCTTTTCTGGGTCTGTTTATACAGTCAGTTTATTATTTCACACGCGCTTCACTGGGCTGTCACATCATACTGGAGTTGCCTCTCACAGGTGTGTGTGTGTGAGCGTACGAGCTCGACTCCATTTGCCTGTGCTCGTGCATCTCTGTTTCTGCTTTGCTGTTGTTTTGTTCTGGGTATGATTTATCGAAATTGAGAGCTGTTGTTTTTCAGTTTTGGGTGGAGCTTTTTAAAAGACAAAACGCAAAACAACCAGACCCTTGTAATGGATGTCACAATGTCCTTCCCAGCCCAAACTCTCCATACATGTCCTTCCCAGCCCTACTCTCCATACATGTCCTTCCCAGCCCTACCTCTCCATACATGTCCTTCCCAGCCCTACTCTCCATACATGTCCTTCCCAGCTCTACCTCTCCATACACGTCCTTCCCAGCCCTACCTCTCCATACACGTCCTTCCCAGCCCTACCTCTCCATACATGTCCTTCCCAGCCCTACCTCTCCATACATGTCCTTCCCATCCCTACCTCTCCATACACGTCCTTCCCAGCCCTACCTCTCCATACATGTCCTTCCCAGCCCTACCTCTCCATACACGTCCTTCCCAGCCCTACCTCTCCATACACGTCCTTCCCAGCCCTACCTCTCCATACAGGTCCTTCCCAGCCCTACCTCTCCATACATGTCCTTCCCAGCCCTACCTCTCCATACACGTCCTTCCCAGCCCTACCTCTCCATACACGTCCTTCCCAGCCCTACCTCTCCATACAGGTCCTTCCCAGCCCTACCTCTCCATACAGGTCCTTCCCAGCCCTACCTCTCCATACATGTCCTTCCCAGCCCTACCTCTCCATACACGTCCTTCCCAGCCCTACCTCTCCATACATGTCCTTCCCAGCCCTACCTCTCCATACATGTCCTTCCCAGCCCTACCTCTCCATACATGTCCTTCCCAGCCCTACCTCTCCATACACGTCCTTCCCAGCCCTACCTCTCCATACATGTCCTTCCCAGCCCTACCTCTCCATACATGTCCTTCCCAGCCCTACCTCTCCATACACGTCCTTCCCAGCCCGACCTCCCCATATGTGTTACTGTGATATGGCCATGATGGATTGTCTAGGGAATGTGTTAGACTGCCATGCATTCCCTTTTAAAAAACAGAATAATCATCAGTCCTTCGCCATTTGCTTTGTCTGTAGGTTTCCAAGAAATGTCCTCGTTTTAGAATGTGTTTTGCATCACTTGAGGGACGAATACATCATAAGCCTTGTGATAGAAGACTTGAATCAGTTGCTGAAATTCTATTTTCAAAAGATTATTTCAATGGCCATTCATTGAAGAACAGAGTAGCCTGCACACTGCTCTTGCTCATATAACTTTGTTTTTTTAACCTGTTACACTCATGGGAATTGGCCTATATGCGTGTAGGGCCCAGTTCAAATGTTTCAAACAGAAGAAATATGAGAAGCATATGCACAACTATAGTAGGAATTGAAAGGAAACTGAAAGTGAGGACACATTTTGAGCATTTGACATTTTCTGTACTTTTCGCAGCATTTGTCAATACCGAAATCTGACTCTTGATAGATTGAGTACCATAATAAGAATATACAGTGCCTTGCGAAAGTATTCGGCCCCCTTGAACTTTGCGACCTTTTGCCACATTTCAAGCTTCAAACATAAAGATATAAAACTGTTTTTTTTTGTGAAGAATCAACAACAAGTGGGACACAATCATGAAGTGGAACGACATTTATTGGATATTTCAAACTTTTTTAACAAATCAAAAACTGAAAAATTGGGCGTGCAAAATTATTCAGCCCCCTTAAGTTAATACTTTGTAGCGCCACCTTTTGCTGCGATTACAGCTGTAAGTCGCTTGGGGTATGTCTCTATCAGTTTTGCACATCGAGAGACTGACATTTTTTCCCATTCCTCCTTGCAAAACAGCTCGAGCTCAGTGAGGTTGGATGGAGAGCATTTGTGAACAGCAGTTTTCAGTTCTTTCCACAGATTCTCGATTGGATTCAGGTCTGGACTTTGACTTGGCCATTCTAACACCTGGATATGTTTATTTTTGAACCATTCCATTGTAGATTTTGCTTTATGTTTTGGATCATTGTCTTGTTGGAAGACAAATCTCCGCCCCAGTCTCAGGTCTTTTGCAGACTCCATCAGGTTTTCTTCAAGAATGGTCCTGTATTTGGCTCCATCCATCTTCCCATCAATTTTAACCATCTTCCCTGTCACTGCTGAAGAAAAGCAGGCCCAAACCATGATGCTGCCACCACCATGTTTGACAGTGGGGATGGTGTGTTCAGGGTTATGGGCTGTGTTGCTTTTACGCCAAACATAACGTTTTGCATTGTTGCCAAAAAGTTCAATTTTGGTTTCATCTGACCAGAGCACCTTCTTCCACATGTTTGGTGTGTCTCCCAGGTGGATGGTGGCAAACTTTAAACGACACGTTTTATGGATATCTTTAAGAAATTGCTTTCTTCTTGCCACTCTTCCATAAAGGCCAGATTTGTGCAATATACGACTGATTGTTGTCCTATGGACAGAGTCTCCCACCTCAGCTGTAGATCTCTGCAGTTCATCCAGAGTGATCATGGGCCTCTTGGCTGCATCTCTGATCAGTCTTCTCCTTGTATGAGCTGAAAGTTTAGAGGGATGGCCAGGTCTTGGTAGATTTGCAGTGGTCTGATACTCCTTCCATTTCAATATTATCGCTTGCACAGTGCTCCTTGGGATGTTTAAAGCTTGGGAAATCTTTTTGTATCCAAATCCGGCTTTAAACTTCTTCACAACAGTATCTCGGACCTGCCTGGTGTGTTCCTTGTTTTTCATGATGCTCTCTACGCTTTTAATGGACCTCTGAGACTATCACAGTGCAGGTGCATTTATACGGAGACCTGATTACACACAGGTGGATTGTATTTAACATCATTAGTCATTTAGGTCAACATTGGATCATTCAGAGATCCTCATCCTTCTGGAGAGAGTTTGCTGCACTGAAAGTAAAGGGGCTGAATAATTTTGCACGCCCAATTTTTCAGTTTTTGATTTGTTAAAAAAGTTTGAAATATCCAATAAATGTCGTTCCACTTCATGATTGTGTCCCACTTGTTGTTGATTCTTCACATAAAAATACAGTTTTATATCTTTATGTTTGAAGCCTGAAATGTGGCAAAAGGTCGCAAAGTTCAAGGGGGCCGAATACTTTCGCAAGGCACTGTACATGGAAAATGTGGGGATGTCCAACATAAGACAAGAAAAAAGGGACAAGGGTTTGAGTAGATGTCTTAACAGCTGATTTGACTCAAGGAAATTAATGAAAGTCATGTCACAACACAGTGTTAGCCTTTCACAAGGCACTTCGTTGAAACAGATTGTAATTGTGGTGTGCAAAGAATGGATCCATGAGCACATTCAGGTACTTGTTTTGTAGCCAATTTTCTTCACAATAGACAAACATCGGTATGTTTGCTGTACAATTACAATTATGATATGGCGTCATTCCCCAAATTGTTCTGAGTAGAATAAGCCTATCATAAACATTAATACTGTAAATGACATGAGTTTTATAATATTTATGTTTTTTTATGTTGTTGCTAAGGAAGAAATGGACCCAAATTTTGACGTCAATTTCCATTGTCAATCGTACCATCATTGGTGTATTGAATGGGATAATGCAACGGGAAGCATTGTATTGACCTTACTGAGAGAAGATGAGGATTGCATATTACAGAGTATGACTTAAAGGGAAGCAATATGATGCCTGTATTCAAATCATCCTCCTCATGTATATCATCTATACAATTCCAAGATTGATTGATGAGGACTTATTGGTCAGCTGGTGATATACTGATAGAAGGGTGAAGAGATGGATAGGGAGATAGGTTGAGCAATGTAAAAGATGGCTAGGAGGACTGAGTGATACATTGCTATATAGATGACTAAACAAAGCACTTGCTTATTATTGTTTATGTTCAGGCTTAGCTTTATTCTAGACATGCTTTTCTCATTACAGCTCACCATGTCTGCCTACTGGGGCCTCTGTGCAGTCTGAGAATACCAAGGGCTCACAAGGGGATATGACTGCTCATTCAGATGGAACATAGCATGTTTAATTTATCCAAAATGCTTGTTGTGCAGTCACTCTGACAGGTGCCAGAAAGATTCAAAGTATCACTTCACCATTTATAGCCGATTTCTATCGTAAAGACAAAGCTTGTTTTGTTTTGGCTTTTTTGCTGGTTCAATGTAGGAGAAAGCAAATGTGTTTTTTCCCAGGTTTCAACTGCAGTTAATCGGATTGAAGAGATTTCTATCTGGGGGATAAAGGATATGGGCTGTCTGCAGGTGCAGAGAGAGACGGGAACCGAACTAGAGAGAGAGCATTACAGATGTGAGTGGAGGTAGAGAAAGGACGTTGGAGAGCGAGAGGAAGGACGGCGAGAAGGAGAGTGAGAAGACGGAAAAAGAGAAAGTGTGAGAGAGAACGAGAGAATAATACAGATTGTCTTAGAAGAGAGAAAGAAAAGCGAGTGACAGGTAAAGAGATGACGTGAAAGAGATCACGTGAGCAGTATAGAGATAAAGGCATAGAAAAAGAGATTAAGAGAGAGAGAATGAGAGAGTGAGACAGAACTACATAGTATGGAAAGAGAGGTAAATGAGAGGAATAAAGACCTTGAGAAAGATGAGGGAGAGAGAATGAGAGAAAGAGGCAGAGAATTTCACCGAGCAGAGCTATACAAAGAAAGTGGAAGTGAGTGAGATGGGAGGGACAGAATGGAAGAAGCAGATCAAGGTGCCTGGTGTTTTACTTTCCTACACAAATGCATGATTTATTTCAGTTGAAGCTGGTAACGTGTGAAAGGCTGCCCATTCCTCTCATGGAAATATTGAGCGACAGCTTGCAGGAAATATAAAAACGTATTAAAGTAGTGCAGCTGAAGGGTTTTTATTAGAAAGGAGCATTTTATACAGTATGTGCTGTGGGCGAGCATAAGTCGCAGTGAGATCACTTGACTGATAACGTCTTTGTAGTAAAGTAGGTCTATCCATATGAATGACATACACTGATTATGCACAATGTTAAGAACACCTGCTCTTTCCATGACATAGACTGACTAGGTGAATCCAGGTGAAAGCTATGATCGCTTATTGATGTCACTTGTTAAATCCACTTCAATCAGTGTAGATGGAGGGGAGGAGACAGGCTAAAGAAGGATTTGTATGCCTTGAGACCATTGAGACATGGATTGTGTATGTGTGCCATTCAGAGGGTGAGTGGACAAGACAAAATATTTAAGTTCCTTTGAGCAGGGTATGGTAGTAGATGTTCTTGTGTCAAGAACTGCAACCCTGCTGGGTTTTTCATGCTGAACAGTTTCCTTTGTGTATCAAGAATGGTCCACCACCCAAAGGACATCCAGCCAACTTGACACAACTGTCTGAAACATTGGATTAAACCTAGGACAGCATCCCTGTGGAACACTTTTGACACCTTGTAGAGTCTATGGCCCAACAAGTGCAAGTGACCAATGCTGTTTCAGATTCTGTTCATTCCCTGACGAATTGAGGATGTTCTGGGGGCAAAGGGGAGGGGGGGCAACTCAATATTAAGACGGTGTACCTGATGTTTGGTATACTGTGTATTTAAGTCACAAATATCACTTCCCTTCATGAATAAAATATTACTACCCTGATTAAAAAATACACATATTCACACACATACAGTGCCTTGAAAAAGTATTCATCCCCCTTGGCGTAAATAAATGATACATTTTAAGACAGAGAATCGTTATTGTCTTTACTGGAGAAAAATACCAAAGAATGCGTTCTCATTCACGCGCTTGGAAACACTACAGCCAAAATGGGAGCCACCTCGAACAACTAAAATTTCTGGCTCATTCTTCCAAAAACTAGCCTAAAACTCTTTCCTAAAGACTGTTGACATCTAGTGGAAGCCCTAGGAACTGCAATCTGGGATGACTTTGCCTTATAATAAAAGTGACAGCCATATCAGTTCTGTTATACTCAGAGACATTATTTTAACAGTTTTAGAAACGTTTGTGTTTTCTATCCAAATCTACCAATTATATGCATATCCTAGCTTCTGGGCCTGAGTAACAGGCAGTTTACTTTGGGCACGCTTTTCATACGGACGTGAAAATACTGCCCCCTACCCAAGAGAGGGGAAACATTTAAATGTCTTGGAATGGCCTCAATCCAATTGAGAATCTGTGGTATGACTTAAAGATTGCTGTACACCAGCGGAACACATCGAACTTGAAGGAGCTGGAGCAGTTTTGCCTTGACGAATGGGCAAAAATCCTAGTGGCTATATGTGCCAAGCTTATAGAGACATACCCAAAGAGACTTGCAGCTGTAATTGCTGCAAAATGTGGCTCTACAAAGTATTGACTTTTGAGGGGTGAATAGTTATGCACTCTCAAGTGTTCCGTTTTTTTTGGTCTTATTTCTTGTTTGCTTCACAATAAAAAATATTTTGCATCTTCAAAGTGGTAGAAAGTATACAAATCCCCAAAAATCTATTTTAATTCCAGGTTGTAAGGCAACAAATAGGAAAAATGCGAAGGGGGTGAATACTTTCGCAAGCCACTGTACTGTGCATGCAAGCACGCACACACATGCATACAATGAAAGCTGAAGATGAAGAATGCTCCCTCTCCACAAAAGCAATGGCAACCGCAACAGGCTTCTACAGAGCATCCCCTGTAGTTAGACTTGGACTGTATCGCCAAAGAGCTACATTAATGCTGATTAGTTAGCCTGAACAAGCTGATGCCAATCAACTAATGTGCAGAATAAGAATGCACTAGATTCAGTCTGATAACGAGAGAGGCCGAAATACAACACTAGACACAGACACTTGGCTCAGGACTGAGGCTGCATTAGAGGAATTGACATAGCAGAAGGAGAACCAAGCAGCTGAATCAGAGGGTTCCAGACAATAAATGTCATTCAGTCTCTCGGTCTCTTCTTTCTAGGAAAGCATTCAAGGACTGAAGGATGCTGTCTTCCATAGGAAAATGTCAGGTACAACGTACCTCAGAACCAGTTTCAGAATTGTTTTAAATGTTGTTTGTGGCTTCAACAATCTGTGAAAGAGCCCATGCAAGGGCCTTGTGACTGTTTTCTCAACAACCATGGATTCATTAGTTACTCCTTTCTCCAGTGCTATTTCAACCCTCTTTCTCTGTATTCCAATTTCTCTCCCCCTTTCTCTCTCTCTCTCTCTCTCTCTCTCTCTCTCTCTCTCTCTCTCTCTCTCTCTCTCTCTCTCTTTCTTTATCTAATTATCCACACACACATGACGGTGAACTAACACACTCTCAATTGTCAATTGTTTTATTTCATTCTCACATTCGAATTAAGCAAATCTTGTTAATTTGTCTCTGGTGCACACCTGTTTGCCCTGTAGCACATTACCTATTTTAAGGGTCTCAGATTGATACGAAGCTATAATGACTGGGCCCTGTAATTATAGATTGGTTGCTATGTTAAAATGAGAGCTCTGTGTATTTCTGTTTTAGTGCTATGTTTGTTGTAACTTCTTCTAGCTGAGATGCCGGTTTGGTATTCTGGAGCCGTCTCTCTGTGATTCAAACGATGAGACCCCTGGTGGAAACGCATGCATGAATGCCTGGCAGCAGAGTAAAGAGAGAGAGACAGAGTGTGTGTTTGTGCGTTTTTGTTCCTGCATGAGTATGCATGTGCCTGGGTTGGTTACAGTGTGTGGATGTGTTCTGCGATGTGATTGGTTTACATTCAAGGGTTTAATTAGGATTTTGCAGATGTTCATTCCCAGTTAACCACTGCCAGTCTGATACAGAGAAAGTGTTTGTGTATGTAATCATTTGGTTGGTGCTTATATTTGCCCTATTTCAAAAGTTTTTATTAATATGCATGTGTGAATTAGAAATGTTTTTTTTTGCATATCCTACACTCCCTGAAATGATGACCCTGTAGCAATTAGGGTTAAGTGCCATGCTCAAGGTCACATCAACCAATTTTTGAACTAGAGACCTTTCGGTTACTGGCCCAACGTTCTGACTGCTAGGCTACCTGCTGGCGAGTGTATGCGCATGTGCATGCTTGCATACGTGCGTGCGTGTGCCCTGTTGAAGTAATTGCAAGGCCAGCAATATGTAATTAGAGAGTGTGGCTGAAAGGACTGGATTAGTCCCCAACACCTGCTACGTCTTTGGATTAGAGAGGGAGAGGGATTGAGAGAGGTGTGTGGGGGAGATGAGAATGGTGCATGGGAAGTGGAAAGCAAAGAGAGAGGGCAGTGTGTTGACAGTGTGCATACTGTAGGTGCTTGCATGCTTGCCTCCGTGCATGTGATGTATTAGCAAATAAAGATTTAATTTATCCAGACGTTCCATTTTACTATTGTTTTTTTCATATAATGTATCTCGATGGCTTCGTGTTTGAATCTGCTTGCTAATTCAGTGGAGTGTCAAATCTTTAGTGGAATGGTAGAACACTAGTTGATTTGTATCTCGGTGTCCACTCAATTAGCCTTGTGGGGTTGCTAGTTTTTTTGTTGTTGGTATTTTCAAACATATTCCTACAGTTGATGTGTAATAAGGCTGCGATTACAGTATTATGTTGAGATAAACAGTCAGTTTAATTAGCTGTGTTGTGCTAAATTGATTTGACACTTGGTTTACCCTCATTAAAAACATGCTATAGAGATGAGTTTCTTTGAAGTATAGCTAGCATTCTGCATCCTCATTTACATACACTTAAATTCTTTGTGAGGATTCTTGTCTTTTTCCATTTAAAAACCTCCACCTTTGTCTCATTTTATTTTCATAGCTATCTACTCACAAAACAGATTACTAAATCAAATCTAATATGTTCACTCACATTCACAATATTATATAAACCTCTCATACAGAACTCATCCGAACAACTTAAATTCCCAACTGTAATGTAATTTTATAAGTAGTAAGTAAGTAGTAAGTAGTAAAAAAAATGCCTGTCCTTCACTTTCTCTCAAGTCGATTCTGACGTGAATTCTCAGCCCCAGTTGCATTATCCAATTGCCTCTCCCCGAGTGTCTGAGCATTGTCACGTTAGATTTAAAAATGTTCTGTGTATTGTCATTTTAGATTTGCATCTCTCTAGGAAAATAGTCATTGTACCATCTAAACCACTGTGAAATATATTTTCCATAATATATATATTTTCAGCTGTTTGAAGCTGGTGTACAAAACCGAAAGTAAAATACACAAAAATGAAACTTCAGAACGGAAAGCATAGAAGTAATGCACCTAGAACAGATTTACCACTTCTTGGATTTACTTTCAATGAGAATGACAGATCTATGTGAATTCGCCCCAAAAGTTACATATTGCAGCTTTAATCCTCTCATTAGACTGAGTAACCATTAAAGGGATAGGTCATCTTCATTTCACTATTGGATCTCATTCCTCAGAGATTATTTTTCTAAATTACCTGCAAAATCAGCGGGTAGATACTTCCCTTGAGAAGGGGGCTGAATTTACTGATTCAGCCTCGGTTTCAATTGTCCTCATTAGGAAATGCAACTGAGAATGAGTTTTGGGTCTTGGAGGCGGGCGTTGATGTGGGTGTCTCTTGTGTAATAATATTAGTACATTTTATTTGGGGAACGCTTTTCAAGATTCTCATGGACATCTTACATTAAAAGTAGGCCTACATAAAATCAAGTACAGTACATAAAATCAAATGTGCAATTTAAAATCAAAGCACCAGATGAAACAGGAGGGAGGGGTTGGGAAGAGGATAAGATCCCAGTTTAGGTTAAGGGTTTGGGTTGGGGACACACACAAGGATACATAGGGACCTGGGAAGGCACAGAAGAGGGTGGTAGGACAGAGTCAATCATGGATGCTAGCCTATAAGATATAAGCATCGTTGAAGAGGTGTGTTTTGAGGAGGTTTTTGAATGTGATGATTGCATGTGGTATGTGTAGGGGGAGTACATTCCAGAGCCTGGGTGCTGAGCAGCTGAAGGCCCTAGCACCTATGGTGGAGAGGCGGAATGGGGTTGTGACAAATAGGGCTATCTTCTGTATACCACCACTACCTTGTCACAACACAACTGATTGGCTCAAACACATTAAGAAGGAAATAAATTCCACAAATTATCTTTGAGAAAGAAACACCTGTTAATTGAAATGCATTCCAGGTGACTACCTCATGAAGCTGGTTGAGAGAATACCAAGACTGTGCAAAGCTGTCATCAAAGCAAAGAGTGGCTACTTTGAAGAATCTCAAATATAAAATAGATTTTGATTTGTTTAAAACTGGTAAGAAGCTCGTTGACATCCATGGTGCAGCTGTGGCAAGGCTGAAGTGGAGATTAGGCCAGCTTCAGCAGCCTCGGTCTCTCTAGTTGAGGCTGAAAAATAATCACACAATCCTCCCAGTTACTCACAACTGAATGGAAGAGAGAGAGAGAAAGAGAGCACTTGTATTTTTTATCTGCATTCTCCTTAAGATTGTATGTCTGCAGCAATGTTTAATAGGCTTGCATTGTTGAGAGCACGTCTTAAGTCTTGTTGTCACACACTGTCTGGACTGAGAGTGTGACAAGAGCTTTACATACAACACAAAGCTAATCAGAAGGCTTTACCTCTCCGAACAGATTTAACCTGCGGGATGCTCACTGGTTCCGTGAATAGAGACCCTAAAAGTCCTCATCAATACCACTTTCATGGATGTGAACATATTTACTGTAACAATGAAAGTCAAAGTCTCTCATTAGATGTTGGGGTGAAAGGGGATGTGATGCAGAGGGCGATACCCTATAGAAAACTTAACGAGCGATATAGCTGGTGTTGGTTGGCCACAATGAAGTAGTTTAGCTTTTAACTCACCCTTGGATCTTGTGCCCTCTGCCTTGAATGAGAACACGAACAAGACTAGAATAGAGTGTGTCAGTGTCATCTAAGGGACATGGGAGGGTTAGTGGCCCTGGAGCACTCATATCTATAGCTTTGAAATACTTTGAAAGGCTGGTCATGGCTCACATCAACACCTCCATCCCAGACACCCTGGATCCACTCCAATTCATATACTGCCCCAACAGAACAAGAGATGATGCAATCTCTATTGCATTCCACACTGCCCTCGCCCACATGGACAAATTGAATACCTATGTAAGAATTTTGTTCATTGACTACAGCTCAGCATTAACCACCATAGTCCCCTCCTAGCGCATTACCAAGCTCAGGACCCGGGGACTGAACACCTCTCTCTCTCTCTCTCTCTCTCTGGATCCTGGACTTCCTGACAGGCCGCCCCAAGTGGTAAGGGTAGACAAAAACACATCTGCCACAATCACCATCAAAACAGGGCTCCTCAGTGGTGTGTGCTTAGTGCCATCCTATACTCCCTTTTCACCCACGACTGAGTGGTCACGTACGACTCCAACACCATCATCAAGTTTTCTGAAGACACGATGGTGGTAGGACTGATCACAGACGGCAATGAGACAGCCTACAGGGAGGAGGTTAGAGGCCTTGGAGTGTGGTGCCAGGACAACAAACTTTCAACATCAGCAAGACAATGGAGCTGATTGTGGACATCAGGAAACGGAGAGCCGGGCATGCCCCCATTCACATTGACAGGGTTGTAGTGGAGCCGGTCAAGTGCTTCAAGTTCCTCTGTGTCCACATCAGTACGGAATTAACATGGTTCACACACACACTTTGGGGCGGCAGGGTAGCCTAGTGGTTAGAGCGTTGGACTAGTAACCGCAAGGTTCCAAGTTCAAACCCCCGAGCTGACAAGGTACAAATCTGTCGTTCTGCCCCTGAACAGGCAGTTAACCCACTGTTCCTAGGCCGTCATTGAAAATATGAATTTGTTCTTAACTGACTTGCCTGGTTAAATAAAGGTAAAATAAAATAAAATAAAACACCCACACAGTTATGAAGAGGGCAAGACAACGTCTCTTCCCCCGGAGGTTGAAAAGATTTGGCATGGGCCCTCAGATCCTCAAAAACGTTTACAACTGCACCGTTGAGAGCATCTTGACTTGCTGCTTTACCGCTTGGTACGGCAACTGCAAGGCACCCGACCGCAAGGCACGAAGGAGGGTGACGAGTAGGGCCCAGTGCATCACTGCGGCCAAGCTCCCTGCAATCCAGGACCTCTATATCAGGCGGTGTCAGAGGAAGGCCCAAAAGATTGTCCAAGATTCCAGCCACCCAAGCTGTTCTCTCTGCTACCGCATGGCAAGCAGTACCAGTGCACCAACTCTGTAACCAACAGGATCCTTAACAGCTTCTACCCCCAAGCCATAAGACTCCTAAACAAGACTGTGAGATACAGTGGGGCAAAAAAGTATTTAGTCAGCCACCAATTGTGCAAGTTCTCCCACTTAAAAAGATGAGAGAGGCCTGTAATTTTCATCATAGGTACACTTCAACTATGACAGACAAAATGAGAGAGAAAAAATACAGAAAATCACATTGTAGGATTTTTAATGAATTTATTTGCAAATTATGGTGGAAAATAAGTATTTGGTCACCTACAAACAAGCAAGATTTCTGGCTCTCAAAGGACACCAGAAACAAAATTGTAGACCTGCACCAGGCTTGGAAGACTGAATCTGCAATAGGTAAGCAGCTTGGTTTAAAGAAATCAACTGTGGGAGCAATTATTAGGAAATGGAATACATACAAGACCACTGATAATCTCCCTCAATCTGGGGCTCCACGCAAGATCTCACCCCGTGGGGTCAAAATGATCACAAGAACGGTGAGCCAAAATTCCAGAACCACACGGGGGGACCTAGTGAATGACCTGCAGAGAGCTGGGACCAAAGTAACAAAGCCAACCATCAGTAACACACTACGCCGCCAGGGACTCAAATCCTGCAGTGCCAGACGTGTCCCCCTGCTTAAGCCAGTACATGTCCAGGCCCGTCTGAGTCTGCTAGAGAGCATTTGGATGATCCAGAAGAAGATTGGGAGAATGTCATATGGTCAGATGAAACCAAAATATAACTTTTTGGTAAAAACTCAACTCGTCGTGTTTGGAGGGCAACGAATGCTGAGTTGCATCCAAAGAACACCATACCTACTGTGAAGCATGGGGGTGGAAACATCATGCTTTGGGGCTGTTTTTCTGCAAAGGGACCAGGACGACTGATCCGTGTACAGTAAAGAATGAATGGGGCCATGTATCGTGAGATTTTGAGTGAAAACCTCCTTCCATCAGCAAGGGCATTGAAGATGAAACGTGGCTGGGTCTTTCAGCATGACAATGATCCCAAACACACCGCCCGGGAAACGAAGACGCATTTCAAGGTCCTGGAGTGGCCTAGCCAGTCTCCAGATCTCAACCCCATAGAAAATCTTTGGAGGGAGTTGAAAGTCTGTGTTGCCCAGCATCAGCCCCAAAACATCACTGCTCTAGAGGAGATCTGCATGGAGGAATGGGCCAAAATACCAGCAACAGTGTGTGAAAACCTTGTGAAGACTTACAGAAACTGTTTGACCTCTGTCATTGCCAACAAAGGGTATATAACAAAGTATCGAGATAAACTCTTGTTATTGACCAAATACTTATTTTCCACCACAATTTGCAAATTAATTAATTAAAAATCCTACAATGTGATTTTCTGGATTTTTTTTCTAATTTTGTCTGTCATACTTGAAGTGTACCTATGATGAAAATTACAGGCCTCTCTCATCTTTTTAAGTGGGAGAACTTGCACAATTGGTGGCTGACTAAATACTTCCCCCCCCCCACTGCAGCTAATCAAATGGCTTCCCGGACTACCTGCATTGACCCGTTTTTGCACTAACTCTCTTGCACTTACTCTATGCAGTACACACACACTGGATTCTACCCACACATTCATACATACTTACACACACACACACACACACACACACACACACACACACACACACACACACACACACACACACACACACACACACACACACACACACACACACACACACACACACACACACACACACACACACACACAGACACGCACACACGCACACACACACACACACACACACACACACACATCATACCCCTAGCACATTGACTCTGTACTGGCACTTCCTGTATTTTTTTACAAATTCTTTCTTTGTTTTGTGATTTGTTGTTGGGTGGGCTACAGGTACATTATCCATTTCAAATGACAAGTTTATAAAACATGTACCCATAGGCTGCCTGTCAAAAGAAGAAGAAAAAAATAAGAAATAAAGTACATACTACGTTATGCTAATAAATGAAAATGAACAGGAAAATAAAATAGAAAATAAGTGTACCTCCACCCCCAACCTCCCATCCCATTCCCCCAACTCCATCCACGTTTTTGATGTAACTTATGAACCGCTTAATGCAAATCTCTACTCTGTGTGAACTGTATGAGTGTGTTTGTGTTCGGCTTTGCTCACTCTCCCCATTCACACTTGGTTGATGGGTGCTGCAGGGTCCAGGGTGTGAAACTGTAGGGGTCAAGCGGTGGGAGCCAAACCTCAGCCACTGACACATCCTATTGAACACAGAGTTTGATCCACCATGTCAGGTATAGAGTAAAACCGTACTTCTTACACAGCCTCTTATAGAATACTCCTGGTCTTGAAAAGTCAGAGTATTGGATTGGTTCTTACAGCATGGTGTTTTTCACTTGATTGAGGACATTAATTACTTTTCAGTTAAGTTTTTTTGTGCTTTTTGCATAGAAAATATCATGTTTCTTGTATTCTTTCAAAGATCAAACACAATTAAACCTGCAATCGGTTCGACGTCAGTACAAAACAAATGAAATGCTTATTGATCTGTTTTTCACTAATCTTTAGATTTTTCTCCCCGCTAGTTTCAAAGCCTTTGGTAAACCTCAGCACGTACTAAAATGATCCTGTGATTGATTATATTGGTCTAATGTCTAAGATATTGTGAGTCTAGAAACTCTGCTATGAGTCGTCAAGGCTTACACCTTATGAAAGGCATTATCTTTAATATATATTCAATATCTACAGAACTCACACAAAGCGCCTGGTCTCTCAATTAGAGAAAACGGTCTATTAACTAAATACTAATTAGATAATTACATAGCTATTGATTGAAACATATCCTCATATGAGTGGCAGGTAGCCTAGCGGTTAAGGGCGTTGGGCCAGTAATTGAAAGATCAATTGGTTCGAATCCCTGAGCCGACTAGGTGTCGATGTACCCTTGAGCAAGGTACTTAACCCTAATTGCTCCAGGGTCGTTGCCAATAATGGTCCCTGGCTGTGACCCAACTCTCTGAGAGCATCGCACGGAGAGTGGGAAATGCAAAAAAAAAATCCTAATAGGACAAATGTTATCACCATTATTATTAGATCCATAAAAGGTATAAGTGAAGTAAAGTGTAATTCTGCCGAAGTACCTTCCCATAGGTTCTGAAATAGAAATCTATTTGATTTGCAATATCAGCCCTGTCTGGTACAGTAGCATGGTTCTGCAGAGTGTCTTTTGATATTTAGAATAAATGTCACCTGGTTTTCAACCTTCCCAACTTTCCCATGTTACCCCGCTCCTCCACAAACTCTGCTGGCTTCCAGTCGAATCTTACATCCACTACAAGACCATGGTGATTGCCTACGGAGCAGCAAGACGAACTGCCCCTCCCTACCTTCAGGCTATGCTCAAACCCTATACCCCTACCCTAGAACTCCGTACTGCCACCTCTGTTCTCTTGGCTCTCCCACCCCTACAGGATGGCAGCTCCCGCTCAGCCCAGCACAAGCTCTTCTCTGGCCTGGCACCCCAATGAACCAACACTTGCACTTGACTCCTCCCCTTCTAGCACTGATTTAGCTGATAACTACTTTATTGAGGAAAAGTCAAATTTCTATTCCTGTCATATGTGGTTGTCCCACCTAGCTATGGTAAGATGTTAAGATGTAAGTCGCTCTGGATAATAGCATCTGCTAAAATGTCAAATGAAAAAAGGTGAGTCCTCTGCCCTCCCTCAGTGGGATGGTCACACTGTGAAGTCTGAAATAGATTAAATGATCAGTGGAGAAAAACCCATAGGTAGGAAAGCTTCTGCAAGATTTGTTTTTGCAAGGCTTCTCACCACCTGCAGAAGTTTACTTGTGTGAGAGTGTAAACATGACCTCTTTCCTTTGTGAGTTTTGTAAGTGTTAGATTGATAGAGTAAGTGACTAGAAGTGCATGAATCTTCCATTGACAGAAATGGTGAAAGCCATTGCTTTTGCCATTGCTTTACTTTCTCTACAAAGCTTAAGTGTAATTAACATTATAAAGCAACAAGGCTCCATCCCCCTCTGTAATAATATCTGCAGTATAATTTCTGACCAAGATATTCCAAAAAGATGTCCCTCTCAAGTTACTGAAGCGAAAGTATGAAAATGCATTGTTTTGAGATTAATGAACCTGCACTGGTCCCTGTCTTCCACTTTAAATTAAATTCTTAAAGATCTATTATTCAAATGGGGTTGTGTCCAAGTCAGCAGGAGATAATAGTGTGTCCTCTTGATTGCAACACAGCTGCATCAAACATGCCGTGCTCCAAACATGGAGCATACACTTTAATGGGGAAAATGTAGATCGTTAATAATCCTCTGACTTCCCTGGAACCTCCTTCCTGTATGTTACTGCATTAGACCATTTGATTAAAGCATGAAATACAATGTTTTATACTGTCATGTCTGTGACTATCATTAAATGTGAAGACTGTTATTTTATATCAAATCAATTCTCTAGGTTTAATTATTACGTGTTTAAAATAATCATGTAAACAATAATTAAATAGGAAGTCGGGGCACCACGGAAAATGTTGAGATAACAAATATAACTCTTCAGATATTTTAATATCTGATCACTTAGTCTTTTATTAATTAATTATTACCTCATCACTTCTCATTCCAAACACCTTGACATTCTTGGTTATCTGCATGATCCCTGTCCATAATGAATCAGCGATATATAAATTGGCTTAATTATTTATTTACTAACTAACTAGATAATCACACAGATTTACATAAGAAACAATACATATTGGTTACTAACAAAAGTCCCTAGAGGGCTAAGCCAATATGGACCACTTGGTAGACAAAGGAAAGGGGTGGGGACTGAGAAAGAGCGGGAAAAACAAAATAGATTCACTACACACCGTCTATAATTATATTCATTGAAATGCTAATCCTATGCACATGAAATGCCTCTCATTTGAGAATAATTGCAATTTATATATTTACGCCCGTATGTCGTTGTTGTCTTCTCTGTTGGAATCCTTGATCGTTCTGTAAAGTTCATCAGAGTCTCTGGTTAACTTTCCAAGAAGTCACAATGTCTTTCATGGTTGTAGGTGATTAGAATGGATACTTAAGAGTACCATTCAGAAATGTTCTCATAGAATAGTTGCTTCGGAGGTTGTCAGTATTCTCGTTCAAGACATACTTCATTTCTAGCTGCAGACTAGTAATTATACATCTAAGATTTGCTCTTATTCTGCAGTGATCGATAGCCAAACACTAGCCAAACACTACAGTTGTATGGTCTAATGGTCTATAGAATTGTAGCTATTACAATGTGGGAAGTCTGACAGCTGGGGAATATACACTTTAAGAGTTACAGTTATGTGTGTTTCCTGTTCTTCATGAGATCACCAAATGAAACACACATGACATGACTGTCCCTGTTTAGGTCTATGATCCTCCCCCCAGGGCATGTCATGACAATACTGTGTAATTAAAATATCCATAACATACAGTGGGGAGAAGAAGTATTTGATACACTGCCGATTTTGCAGGTTTTCCTACTTACAAAGCATGTAGAGGTCTGTAATTTTTTATCATAAGCACACTTCAACTGTGAGAGAGGGAATCTAAAACAAAAATTCAGAAAATCACATTGTATGATTTTTAAGTAATTAATTAGCATTTTATTGCATGACATAAGTATTTGATACATCATAAAAGCATAACTTAATATTTGTTTGCAATTACAGAGATGATACATTTCCTGTAGTTCTTGACCAGGTTTGCACACACTGCAGCAGGGATTTTGGCCCACTCCTCCATACAGACCTTCTCCAGATCCTTCAGGTTTCGGGGCTGTCGCTGGGCAATACGGACTTTCAGCTCCCTCCAAAGATGTTCTATTGGGTTGAGGTCTGGAGTCTGGCTAGGCCACTCCAGGACCTTGAGATGCTTCTTACGGAGCCACTCCTTAGTTGCCCTGGCTGTGTGTTTCGGGTCGTTGTCATGCTGGAAGACCCAGCCACGACCCATCTTTCATGCAATAAAATGCTAATTTATTACTTAAAAAGCATACAATGTGATTTTCAGGATTTTTGTTTTAAGTGTACCTATGATAAAAATTACAGACTTCTACATGCTTTGTACAGTGGGGCAAAAAAGTATTTAGTCAGCCAACAATTGTGCAAGTTCTCCCACTTACAAATATGAGAGAGGCCTGTAATTTTCATCAAAGGTGCACTTCAACTATGACAGACAAAATGTGAAAAAAAATCCAGAAAATCACATTGTAGGATTTTTAATTAATTTATTTGCAAATTATGGTGGAAAATAAGTATTTGGTCAATAACAAAAGTTTATCTCAATACTTTGTTATATACCCTTTGTTGGCAATGACAGAGGTCAAACGTTTTCTCTCTTCACAAGGTTTTCACACACTGTTGCTGGTATTTTGGCCCATTCCTCCATGCAGATCTCCTCAAGATAACACACATGGAATCATGTAATAACCAAAACAGTGTTAACAAATGAAAATCTATTTTATATTTGAGATTCTTCAAAGTAGCCACCCTTTGCCTTGATGACAGCTTTGCACACTCTTGGCATTCTCTCATCCAGCCTCATATGGAATGTTTTTCCAACAGTCTTGGAGGAGTTCCTACATATGCTGAGCACCTGTTGGCTGCTTTTCATTCACTCTGCAGTCCAAGTCATCCCAAACCATCTCATTTGGGTTGAGGTCGGGTGATTTAATTTTAAACAACATTTTTTTCGCCTTTATTTAACCAGGTATGCCAGTTGAGAACAAGTTCTCATTTACAACTGTGACCTGGCCAAGACAGAGCAAAGCAGTGTGACACAAACAACACAGAGTTACACATGGGATAAACAAATGTACAGTCAATAACACAATAGAAAAGTCAATATATAGTGTGTGCAAATGTAGTAAGATTAGGGAGGGAGGTAAGGCAATAAATAGGCCATAGTGCCAAAATTATTACAATTTAGCAATTAAACACTGGAGTGATAGATGTGCAGAAGATGAATATGCAAGTAGAGATACTGGGGTGCAAAGGAGAAAAAAAACAATATGGGGATGAGGTAGTTGGGTGGGCTATTTACAGATGGCTATGTTCATGTGCAATGATCGGTAAGCTGCTCTGACAGCTGATGCTTAAAGTTAGTGAGGGAGATATGTCTCAAGCTTCAGTGATTTTTGCAATTCGTTCAAGTCATTGGCAGCAGAGAACTGGAAGAAAAGGCTGCCAAAAGTTTGGCTTTGGGGGTGACCAGTGAAATATACCTGCTGGAGTGCGTGCTACTGGTGGGTGCTGCTATGGTGACCAGTGAGCTGAGATAAGGCAGGACTTTACCTAGCAAATACTTGTAGATGACCTGGAGCCAGTGGGTTTGGCGAAGAATATGAAGCAAGAGCCAGCCAACGAGAGCATACAGGTCGCAGTGGTGGGTAGTATATGGGGCTTTTGTAACAAAACAGATGGCACTGTGGTAGACTACATCCAATTTGCTGAGTAAAGTGTTGGAGGTTATTTTGTAAATGACATTGCCAAAGTCAAGGATTGGTAGGATAGTCAGCTTTACGAAGGTATGTTTGGTAGCATGAGTGAAGGATGCTTTGTTCGCGAAATAGGAAGCCGATTCTAGATTTAATTTTGGATTGGAGATGCTTAATGTACCTAGCTATCTGTTCTTAGGTCTACATTTTTGAATGGGGCATGCTTATTTAGGATGGTGATGAAAGCACTTAAAGAATAACCAGGCATCCTTTACTGATGAAATGTGGTCAATATCCTTCCAGGATACCCAGGCCACGTCGATTAGAAATGCCTGCTCGCTGAAGTGTTTTAGGGAGCGTTTGACAATGATGAGGGGTGGTCGTTTGACTGCGTACCCATTACGGACGCAGCTAATGAGGCATTGATCACTAAGATCCAGGTTGAAGACAGCAGAGGTATATTTAGAGGGCCGGTTGGTCAGGATGATATCTATGAGGGTGCCCATGTTAACGGATTTAGAGTTGCACCTGGTATGTTCATTGATCATTTGTGTGAGATTGAGGCTATCAAGCTTAGACTAGGACAGCCGGGGTGTTAAGCATATCCCAGTTTAGGTCACCTAACAGTACAAACTCTGAAGATAAATGAGCGGCAATTAATTCACATGTGGTGTCCAGGGCACAGCTGGGGGCTGATGGGGGTCTGTAACAAGCGGCAACAGTGGGAGACTTATTTCTGGGAAGCTCAAACTGTTTGGGCACAGACCTGGGTAGCATGACAGAACTCTGTAGGCTATCTCTGCAGTAGATTGCAACTCCACCCCCCTTTGGCAGTTCTATCTTGGCAGAAAATGTTGTAGATTGGAATGGAAATTTCAGCATTTTTGGTGGCCTTCCTAGGCCAGGTTTCAGACACGGTTAGGACATCAGGGTTGGCGGAGTGTGCTAAAGCAGTGAATAAACAAAATTAGGAAGGAGGCTTCTGATGTTAACATGCATGAATCCAAGGCTTTAACGAATTACATAAGCGCCTGGGGCCTGGGGAACAGAAGTGGAACTGGGGGCTACAGGGCCTGAGTTAACCTCTACATCACCAGAGGAACAGAGGTGGAGTAGGAAAAGGGTACGGCTAAAGGCTATAAGAACTGGTCGTCTAGTGGGTTGGGGACAGAGAATAAAAGGAGAAGATTTCTGGGCATGGTAGAATAGATTCAAGGCGTAATGTACAGACAAGGGTATGGTAGGATGTGAGTACAGTGGAGGTAAACCTAGGCGTTGAGTGACGATGAGAGAGGTTTCGTATCTGGAGGGACTAGTTAAGCCAGGTGAGGTTTCCGCATTTTGAGCGGGACTGACGGCTCTAGAGTGAAATAAAACAATAAAAACTAGAAAAACAGCAGTAGACAAGGCATATTGACATTAGAGAGAGGCATAAAGCAATCACAGGTGTTGATCAGGAGAGCTAAGACAACAATGGATAAATGGCGATGACTGGGCAAAGCGCGTCAGTTAGGTACATACAGAAGACTGGGGCCGACAGGTAAACAAAATGAGGTACCATGTTATTGAAACAGTCTAGGGGGCATCAGCTGTGTAGCCAAGTGATCATAGGGTCATAAGAGCAGCAATAGATTAGTCAGGGTGCTGTTTGGCAGTCACTAATATGCTAGGCGAGCAGGGGACACAGCGTTCAGAAAAGCTAAGCTAGCAGGCCGGGGCGAGAAGATGGTTCTTTGGTGACATCTAACAGAATAGCCTGTTGAGACCACATCGGGCGATCACGTCGGCAGTCCAGTCGCTTTGGATCGGCGGGGCTCTGTGTCGACAATAAAGGGTCCAGGCCAATTGGCAAAGGATGTATTGTAGCCCTATAATTAGCTGGTGTCGTGTCTTTACTATCATTAACTGAAGACTGCTAGTTTTTATCAAAGATTCTCTGTAATTAGTTGCTATGCGGTCAACTGATTAATCACGTAACTAATTAACTATGAAATCGGGGCACCAAGGAAAAATATTCAGATTACAAAGTTAGCATTTCCTAAAATAACTTTTCAGATATTTTATCTGATCAATTAGTCTTCGAATTAATAAATTATTTACTTTACCTCACGTTAGTCTCATTCCAAACGTCATAAATTGTTGTTTATCTGCACGATCCCAGTCTTCACTATGAGTCATCCATACATCAATTGTCTGAAATAATTTATTTATTACTAACTAAGTAATTCACAGAAGCAAACAAACAAAGGTAAATGTAATGATAGGAAAATGTGCCCTAGTGGGCTGAACCGCCATGGCGGCTTGTTAGATAAAGGAGAAGTGGGGGTCAACTAAGAAGTGACTACAGAGTGATAATTATAACAATTAAAATGCTAATCCTTTTAACATGAACGCTCACTCATTCGGGAACAATTGCAATCAATATATATATATATATTTACGCTCAGTGTGTCGTCTAGATCGCTGGTGAAAAGTTAGTCTTTCGTAGATTTTTTATTTTTTTTACCCCTTTTTCTCCAATTTCATGGTATCCAATTGTTGTAGTAGCTACTCTCTTGTCTCATCGCTACAACTCCCGTACGGGCTCGGGAGAGACGAAGGTTGAAAGTCATGCGTCCTCCAATACACGGGGCGGCAGGGTAGCCTGGTGGTTAGAGTGTTGGACTAGTAACCGGAAGGTTGCAAGTTAAAACCCCCAAGCTGACAAGATACAAATCTGTTGTTCTGCCCCTGAACAGGCAGTTAACCAACTGTTCCTAGGCCATCATTGAAAATAAGAATTTGTTCTTAACTTACTTGCCTGGTTAAATAAAGGTAAAAAAATGAATAAAAAAAACCCACAACTCAACCAGCCGCACTGCTTCTTAACACAGCGCACATCCAACCCGGAAGCCAGCCGCAGCCACTGCACCACCCGGGAGGCAGTCTTTTGTAAAATTGTCCGTCTCTCTCCCTCTCTCTCTCTGTCTCGGTTAGATGGGATAGTTCAAATTGACATTCATTATAGAATGGATGTTTGTCGTTGGTTGTCGTTCTTCGCGTTCAATGATACCGAATTCCTATCTGCAGACTAGTATTTAATATCAAAGACTTGTTCTCATTCTGTCGGTATCGATAGCCTAAGAGTTTAACCACGTGGTATGGTTAAAAGATTCAGCAATGGTCTGCCACCTTTTGTACCAATCATAATGGCGAAAAACATGGTCTGGTGATAATTTCTCAAAGTTTTTTTTCTTTTCAGAATGGCAGAAAAGGGCTGTCCCAGGATGTCTGACCCTAACTGGGCTCAGGGGCGGTCCTCTGATTTAGTTCAGATCCAATTCCCTTTTTGAGTTTTCCTTCATTAAACAGTCCAAAATCACATTTGTAAAATTGTGTAAACAGTATCATACTCACTCAATCATATTATACAACAATTAGATGTAAACCTTATATCTGGGGCTATTATATAAACAGCGTTATGGTAATGTGGCCACACCGTCTCCCATGACCTTCCCAAGTTGTGACAAACGGACCAGTTCGTAGCTGGATTCTTCACCGATCTTTTATACTTTCTCCGGGAACATGAAATTTGTTCATACCTCAAGTTTTGTGAGGTGGAAGGATTTCCTTTGTCTCCCTGAAAAACTACTCTCTATAACTGTGTGTACATGAGGTCTTCCCAGGAATTTACGACCTCTGACCACAGCAGCCCAGCTGAAGCGGGTCTGCCGACTAAAATATCAATCCGCTGTGCCTTCAACCGTCTGAGCCGACCTCCCCGCTACCACCCGCGGGCTACTAACTTTAAACGCCGTGTCGCCCGCATGCTAGCGTAGTGCCGGTTTCCCTGTTCCATCTACTGCTGCCCACTGGACACTATGATCACTTGGCTACATAGCTGATGCCTGCTGGACTGTCCATTAATCACGGTACTCCATTCTGTTTATCTATGTTTTATCTGTCGTCCCCAGCCACGAACTCAGGCTCTGTGTGTAGTTAATCCGACCCTCTCTGCCTAGTCATCGCCATTTTACCTGCTGTTGTTGTGTTAGCTGACTAGCTGTTGTTGTCTCACCTGTTGTTTTAGCTAGCTCTCCCAATCAACACCTGCAATTTCTTTATACCTTGCTGTATGTCTCTGTCAAATATCAATATGCCTTGTATACTGTAGTTCAGGTTAGTTATCATTGTTTTAGTTTACAATAGAGCCCCTAGTTCCACTCCTCACACCTCTGATACCTCCTTGGTCCCACCTCCCACACATGTGGTGACCTCACCCATTATAACCAGCATGTCCAGAGATACAACCTCTCTTATCATCACCCAGTGCCTGGGCTTACCTCCGCTGTACCCACACCATGCCCCTGTCTGAACATTATGCCCATAAATCTGCTCCTTTTATTCCTTGTCCCCAACGCTCTCGGCGACCAGTTTTGATAGCCTTTAGCCACACCCTCATCCTACTCCTCTTCTGTTCCTCGGGTGATGTGGAGGTAAACCCAGACCCTGCATGTCCCCAGACACCCTCATTTGTTGACTTCTGTGATCGAAAAAGCCTGGGTTTCATGCATGTCAACATCAGAAGCCTTCTCCCTAAGTGTGTTTTACTCACTGCTTTAGCACACTCTGCCAACCCTGATGTCCTTGCCATGTCTGAATCATGGCTTAGGAAGGCCACCAAAAATCCTGAGATTTCCATCTCCAACTACAACACTTTCCGTCAAGATAGAACTGCCAAAGGGGGAGGAGTTGCAATCTACTGCAGAGATAGCCTGCAAAGTTCTGTCATACTTTCCAGGTCTATGCCCAAACAGTTTGAGCTTCTAATTTTAAAAATGAATCTCTCCAGAAATAATTCTCTCACTGTTGCCGCCTGTTACAGACCCCCCTCAGCTCCCAGCAGTGCCCTGGACACCATCTGTGAATTGATCACCCCCCCATCTAGCTTCAGAGTTTGTTCTGTTAGGTGACCTAAACTGGGATATGCTTAACACCCTGGCAGTCCTAAAATCTAATCTAGATGCCCTCAATCTCACACAAATCATCAAGGAACCCATCAGGTGCAACCCTAAATCCGTAAACATGGGCACCCTAATTGACATTATCCTGACCAACTTGCCCTCCAAATACACCTTTGCTGTCTTCAATCAGGATCTCAGCAATCACTGCCTCATTGTCTGTATCTGCTACGGGTCAGCGGTCAAACGACCACCCCTCATCACTGTCAAACGCTCCCTAAAACACTTCTGTGTGCAGGCCTTCCTAATCGACCTGGCCCGGGTATCCTGGAAGGACATTGACCTCATCCCGTCAGTTGAGGATGCCTGGTCATTCTTTAAAAGTATAAACAAGCATGCTCCGTTCAAAAAATGCAGAACTAAGAACAGATATAGCCCTTGGTTCACTCCAGACCTGACTGCCCTCGATCAGCACAAAAACATCCTGTGGCGGACTGCAATAGCATTGAATAGTCCCCACGATATGCAACTGTTCAGGGAAGTCAGGAACCAATACACGCAGTCAGTCAGGAAAGCCAAGGCCAGCTTTTTCAAGCAGAAATTTGCATCCTGTAGTTTTGGGACACTGTAAAGTCCATGGAGAACAAGAGCACCTCCTCCCAGCTGCCCACTGCACTGAGGCTAGGTAACACGGTCACCACCGATAAATCTGTGATAATCAAAAACTTCAACAAGCATTTCTTAACGGCTGGCCATGCCTTCCCTTGGCTACTCCAACCTCGGCCAACAGCTCCGCCCCCCCGCAGCTACTCGCCCACGCTTTCCTCAGCTTCTCCTTTACCCAAATCCAGATAGCAGATGTTCTGAAAGAGCTGCAAAACCTGGACCCATACAAATCGGGCTTGACAATCTGGACCCTCTATTTCCGAAACTGTCCGCCGCCATTGTCGCAACCCCTATTACCAGCCTGTTCAACCTCTCCTTCATATCATCTGAGATCCCCAAGGATTTGAAAGCTGCCGCGGTCATCCCCCTCTTTAAAGAGGGAGACACCCTGGACCCAAACTGTTACAGACCTATATCCATCCTGCCCTGCCTATCTAAGGTCTTTGAAAGCCAAGTCAACAAACAGATCACTGACCATCTCAAATCCCACCGTACCTTCTCCGCTGTGCAATCCGGTTTCCGAGTCGGTCACGGGTGCACCTCAACCACACTCAAGGTACTAAACGATATCATAACCGCCATCGATAAAAGACAGTACTGTGCAGCCGTCTTCATCGACCTGGCCAAGGCTTTCGACACTGTCAATCACCATATTCTTATCGGCAGACTTAGTAGCCTCGGTTTTTCTAATGACTGCCTTGCCTGGTTCACCAACTACTTTGCAGACAGAGTTCAGTGTGTCAAATCAGAGGGCATGTTGTCCGGTCCTCTGGCAGTCTCTATGGGGGTACCACAGGGTTCAATTCTCGGGCCGGCTCTTTTCTCTGTATATATCAATGATGTTGCTCTTGCTGCAGGCAATTCCCTGATCCACCTCTACGCAGATGACACCATTCTGTATACTTCTGGCCCTTCCTTGGACACTGTGCTATCTAACCTCCAAACGAGCTTCAATGCCATACAACACTCCTTCGTGGCCTCCAACTGCTCTTAAACGCTAGTAAAACCAAATGTATGCTTTTCAACCGTTCGCTGCCTGCACCCGCACGCCCGACTAGCACCACCACCCTGGATGGTTCCGACCTAGAATATGTGGACATCTATAAGTACCTAGGTGTCTGGCTAGACTGCAAATTCTCCTTCCAGACTCATATCAAACATCTCCAATTCAAAATCAAATCCAGAGTCGGCTTTCTATTTCGCAACTTTTTACTGATTGATCAAATGGAATGAATAATCAGACCTGTATAGGCTATCTGGGAATTAAACTTTAAATTCACCTGGGAAGTTGGTTCATCTAGGTTACTATTGCAAAGTTTAAGGTGTCTCATTTAATTGGAAGAACCTAGAAAGGTATGTCCGACAATTTAAATAAATAAATTCAATGAGACGATAATACCCAAGCAATTGAGATTGCCGGATTATTTTAACGTGATCCACGTTTGGATTCCCAACACTTATTTTAAGAGATGTACTTGTAAATTCTTCACTACCAGTGATGCTGAATGCTGAAATCAAATGGAAGTACAAAGGGCGGGGCTTCCGTCGCGCAAGGCTGAAGAATTTAAACGGAACACAGGAAGTTGAGATGTGTCTGTTACTTGAACTCTATGAAGCATTTATTTAGGCTGCAATCTGAGGTTCAGTTAACTCTAAAGAATTTATCCTCTGTAGCAGAGGTAACTCTGGGTCTTCCTTTCCTGTGGCGATCCTCATTAGAGCCAGTTTCATCATAGCACTTGATAGTTTTTGCGACTGCACTTGAAGAAACTTTCGAAGTTCTTGATATTTTCAGTATTGACTGACCTTCATGTGTTAAAGTAATGATGGACTGTCATTTCTCTTTGCTTGGGGTGAGCTGTGATGTAGCTTTCTCCACAAAGGGATTCTGAAGTTTTGGAGAGTATGTGGACCCTGATAATTATGCTGCTGTGTAACTGTTAGTTGAGGCTTAGTGCTTGCAACACCAGCGTTAATGGTTTGGTGTTTGCATGGGTGACATACTGGACATAAATCTGTTAAATACATTTAAGTTGCAATGGATAAAAGTGTTATGCTAAATTACAATATAACATACTTCTTCTGTGCAGGCACAGTTCTGGTGGAGAATATGCAGATCAACGGGAGAGCAGAGGACCCAGACAGGACCATCTCTCTGATCCTGCTTGACAACTATGCCTACTGGGTCATCCTGGATCCCCTCAGACAGAGACTGTTCCTCAACAGCACCGGACGTGTCCTGGACAGAGATGTGAGTATGGACCTGGGTTTGGATACTGTTAATAGAGGAAAAGGCTTTTACATTTAAAACAAAATGCAAGCACAGGCACACTTGCTTACACACACACACATACACAGTTCCACTGATACTTAAATTGTATGCAAATACATTGTAAGCTCTCCAAAATGCATTGATATTCGAAAACCACACAATTATTTTATTATTAAAAAAATTCATGGGTGGGGGGTAGAATTAATATTGCAGATAGATTGTGGCTTCCATCAATGTAATTGCCTGGATCATTTCCAATCCCCCATATACATATATTTTTGAATATGGTTTCCTTATTATTTTACCCTAACCCTACCACCCCTGCCCTAATTGGAGTGAACTAATGGACAACACCACTTAGTCTTATTGATTAGAGAAAATAAGACTGCTGCATGCTGGAAATGTTCATCAATGTTTAACTGTTTTTCACAGCGAGAACAGTTTGGCCACTGTAAATACTGGTATCAAAACAAGTCCAAGAAAGCTTGAAGTGCTATACAGATCCCACTGTTTTGAGGCTCCTGGTTTGATTGCACTGCAATTTCCTCATTGTAAGGAAAAATCAGTTCTGTTGGATTGATTTGTAACCTCTGCCTCCTTGTCTTGGAGCCAATCCACCACTTCCCTGTTCAGAGTCTGTAAAATCCCAGGACACTGAGGTAGAAAAGCATTCTTTATGTGGCTGTGTTAGAAACATTTGGAACTAATCATCTACTGAGTGTGTTCGAGCAGTGTGACAATGTATTTTACAAAGATGATTGCATAATCATTGGTTTATTGAATTAGTTGAATTCTTGTATCTCTTTCTCTTGCTCTCTCTTCTCTCTCTCTCTCTCTCTCACTCTCTTTCTCACCCTCAGCCCCCTTCCTCTATCACTACAATCGTGGTGAAGGTCCAGTGCACCAGTGAGCTGGTTGGGACAGTGATTCTTCACGAGGTCCGGATTGTAGTCAGGGACAAAAACGACAACACACCTCGCTTTCAGCAGCCACGCTACTATGTGGCCGTCAACGAGGTGAGCGAGAGGGAGAGAGAGTTACTTCAACAATTGTTGCTTTTTGCTTTAGTGAGCATATCTTTCTCCCCCGGGTAAGAAATTCAGCCTGGCATGACCCTTCCCACAGAGGTCAGCAAAGCCCAGAGGCCTTACAGACAGTGACTCCTATACAGATTACTGTTGAAGCAATTATGTAGTACATTAATGCTTCATTCTTTCAATTACAAAGAAAGGTCAAGGTTTGGTCATCATTGAAATTAAGGACCTACCTAGTTAAAGAGTCGTCAAAGCTTTGTTGATGTAGGTACAGTGGAATAGAGTATAGACTATGCTACTCTGCAGTAACAGGAGTATTTTGCACTCGGTTCCCCATCTTATTTTTCAAAAAAAAAAATTCTCTGTTACGCCTTCTGCATGGAGACAGAGTAAAACATGACAACAGCTATTCTACGCATATTAGGCAGCAGCTTCCGAGGATAACAAAACAATAGCAGGTCTTTAGATCTCCTGGATATCTGTTCTTCCTCTATTGCATGAAATTGCTCTGACGCATGGACGGTATCACGCCAGTTATGCGTTCCCAGTGAATCATGGGGTCCCTGTCTGTGTTCTCTGCGTGATATAGATGTCACCATACTCCATATCTAACCCAGAGAGCTCAACCATGCTAGTGTGTGCATGTTTTATTTACAACAAAGTGATAGCTGCATGAGTCAGTACTCCCCTACCAGTCCATACAGAGAGCACAGTGGAATATCACATTTTATCCAACGGGTGGGTCTAATGCTGAATGGCTAAAACCGCAGTTCTATGTTCAGTGTCTATTCCACAAGTTACCACCGGCTAAATCTACAACATTAAAATGCCTATTTACTCTGTTCCATCTGACTGCGTAATCAACTATCTCATCAACCCAGCCAGGCAATTTATAATCTTGATCTCCACTATAAAAAGCATTTCGATGTTATCTCACATTTCTTTTAGACTAACATTTAGTTTTCAACAGCAGAAATTTGTATAAACCTTGCTGTCTGTCTCCCCAACTTTTACAACATTGTTTCAGTATTCAAATTCGATCTCCAACTGTCGCAAAGTAATGAACGTGTTGGGGATCAGTATGAGACAGACAGGCAGGCAGCTTTTCTCAGCCAGTTGAAATCAAGAATCAGCATAATTTTTAATGGATTTATACAAATAAATGTCAATAGAAAACAGATAAAATGCAGCTAGTTTGCAGTCTCTCTAGCTTCAGTTTGAAGTGATTATGTTAGTGGTGTTGTTGGCGAGCTCCTCTGAACAACCATGTTCTGACGAGAGAGCACATTTTCTATGCCAGGTGAAATCGCAAATCATTAACTCATTAGTTCACAGCTTAAACAAATGCAAATGTAACTACATTTCTGGCTGCACTGTTTGACGTGACTGTAAGTTCGACGTAGTTGGCTAGCTGGCAAGCAAGGGATAAGAACATTGCCAGTCAGTATGGCAATAGAACATTTAGAACGGACGACTGGGTCGCGTCCATAGATACAGAACAAAAAGACTGAACAACTGGGTCGTATCTCTGGCAAACGAACCAATAGAACGAACAACCAGCCAGCTTTGGTAGCAACCCTAGATTTGTGTCGGGACTATATATAGTGGAAGGATGAAATAGTATGAATAAATTCCTCAAAATAATGTTTTTAATGAAAATATGTAAATCATTATTTGAATATATTGTCAACCCGTTGTATAAAAGTTACAATTCCCCCGAAGATGGTGTTTGGAGGATATGTTGGTACAGTTAACAATACTCATATTATGTAATGTTTCATGTTTTGTGTGGACCCCAGGAAGAGTAGTTGCTGCTTTTGCAACAGCTAATGGGGATCCTAATAAAATAACAAATACCAAAATACCTGTGCCAATATATCCTCCAACACCGGATTCTCTTAAATATTTTGTATTAGGCATCAATGTGTTTAGAATGATATAATATGTTTAATCAAAATCAGCCAATGATATCTACACCTACAGCAAATTGACTTTTTGATTATTTTTTTACCACAAACTGTTATCTACTTACAGTATGCTTGAATTAAACTTACATTTTGACCAAAAATGTCTGCAGAAATTAACAAACAAGCTAATTATGTGGATACAGAATGTGCATACACATTTGATGATTGATTTTAATCTCCTACATTTGCTTATATAGCTCTCTGAAATTACCATGGTACTCATCCATCATATCTCGCAGCTGTCAGAGGAAATACATTTAATTTACTGTTGAGTGTCACTGTCAAATACACTAGTTATTTCTCTGATTCTCTTTTCCAAAATGTCATCACATTACCTGAATGACACTGGACATGTCTTATTATTTCAGAAAGCTTTTGATATGTACAGATATCAGATCTTAATTTGAGCCAGTTTGCTACAGCTGGAAAATAATCCTGCAGCAACAGGAAATATTAACTATTATGTGGATTAAAATAATGGATATTTTTGTAGAGGTTGATCAAGTTTTTGTTTGGGCAAATCAAGTCTGAAATGTCTTTAAAAGCTTTTTAAACCTCAAATACACTTAAAATGTGCAAATTCTCAGCAAAAAAAAGTGAACAAATTAAGATCCTACATAAGACGCCTGTATCGAGAGCCTCCGAGTCAGGACAACTATGACTTTTGTCTCCTTTGTTGACACTTCCTATGTTCTTCACTCTAAGTTCCTGTCAGTGTGTATTATCCCAGGAAACATTACTCCCTGAAAAGTGTTCTGAATCAGACTCCACTGCTGTCAAACCTCTCCTGAACTGAGCTCAACTCCCCTCGGGCCCCCAGGTGCTCTAGAACACAGCTCTCTGGAGGCCCCTCACTCTACAGCATCTCTCTGAGAGGTTGTTATGGCTGTCAGTGGGGTGCAGAGGCCCCCAGAGAAATACTCATCCACGGCTGCCGACGAAAACATTTTCAGTTCAAATCAGTGCATTCATTCACTCTTTCTAACAACAAAGGTCTCCACTTCTTGCACTTCTGTCAGTATTTGGCCACCTTCCATAGAAGACACTGTGTTCCTGCGATATTGGGAGGGGTCAGTAATATCAGTGAAATGTAAAATATAGAGTTGTTACAATGTCCAGACAGAGGGACATGCCTGTTGATAGTATTCTGTCTCTATCTCTGCCTCCAGCTCACTCCTGCTGGGACCACCATATTCACAGGCTTCAGTGGAGACAATGGGGCCACAGACATCGATGACGGGCCCAACGGACAGATAGAATATGGCATCCAGTACAACCCCAATGACCCAGTACGTGGATGTAATGATTACTGACTGCAGATTTTGACTTACTGAAGCTATACAACATTGGGACAGCGGAACAATGTCTGTTGACAGTGAAACCTATAACTGAACACTGCCTGTCTGTCTGTCTATCTCTCTTTCTCTTGCCCTCTCTGTCTCTCTTTTTTCTTTCTCAGGTGTCTAATACAACTGTGGTTGTAGGGAATACTCTCTCTGGAAACATTGTTCTGGCTGAGAGACTAAACTACGAAGAGAAAACACGCTACCTGGTCATTGTTAAAGCCAATGTGAGACACTTTGTTTGTTTGTGTGCTCCAGAAGTGTGTGCATACGCATGTGTGTTTGTCCAGATTAAATATTAATGAACAATATGTTTTACTTGGTGTCATGGTAGTGAATTGACAGTGAGAGTTTTTGAATGTTTAGGACTTGAGGGTCCATGGATCTGTTTGTTTTCTACTTTGGCTAAGAGAATGGATTGGCGTTTTGTAAGGTTTTGGACTGATTGGTTGGTTTAGGGACTTGTTTTGTTTAAAGTGTTAATTGCTGATGTTTAGAATATAGGGTAAATTGCTGATTGTTGCTTTGTTTGGTTTATGCTTCATTAAGTTTGCCATTACCAGATAAACCAAAACCTTACTACAATGAACAAAAATATTAAAGCAACATGCAACAATATCTAAGATTTTACTGAGTTACAGTTCATACAACAGTGGCTTGCGAAAGTAACCCCCCCCCCCGCTGGCATTTTTCCTATTTTGTTGTCTTACAGCCTGGAATCAAAATGGATTTTTGGTGGGGTTTGTATCATTTGATTTACACAAAGTTTGCAATACATTTGAAGACATTTGAAGATGCAAAATATTTTTTGTGTGTGAAACAAACAAGAAATAAGACAAAAAACAAAACTTCAGCGTGCATTTCTATTCACCCCCCCCCTCCCCCCCCAAAAAAACAAATCACTACCTTGTAGAGCCACCTTTTGCAGAAATTACAGCGACAAGTCTCTTGGGGTATGTCTCTATGAGCTTGGCACATATAGCCACTGTGATTTTTGCCCATTTGGCAAAACTGCTCCAGCTCCTTCAAGTTGGATGGGTTCCGCTAATACAGCAATCTTTAAGTCATTCCACAGATTCTCAATTGGATTGAGGTCTGGGCTTTGACTAGGCCATTCCAAGACATCTAAATGTTTCCCCTTAAAACTCTTGAGTGTTGCTTTAGCAGTATGCTTAGGGTCATTGTCCTGCTGGAAGGTGAACCTCCGTCCCATTTTTGAATCTCTGGAAGACTGAAACAGGTTTCCCTCAAGAATTTCCCTGTATTTAGCGGCATCCACCATTCTTTCAATTCTGACCAGTTTCCCAGTCCCTACCAATGAAAAACATCCCCACACATGATGCTGCCACCACCATGTTTCACTGTGGGGATGGTGTTCTCGGGTGATGAGAGGTGTTTGCTTTGTGCCAGACATAGCGTTTTCCTTGATGGCTAAAAAGGCTACGGTATAGTCACATCTGACCAGAGTACCTTCTTCCATATGGTTTGGCAAACAATACATTTTCTTTAAGCAATGGCTTTTTCTGGCCACTCTTCCATAAAGCCCAGCTCTGTGGAGTGTACGGCTTAAAGTGGTCCTATGGACATATACTCCAATCTCCACTGTCAAGTTTAGCAACTCCTTCAGGGTTATCTTTGGTCTCTTTGTTGCCTCTCTGATTAATGTCCTCCTTGCCTGATCCGTAAGTTTTGGTGGGCGGCCCTCTTCTGGCAGGTTTCTTGTGTTGCCGTCTTTTATAATGGATTTAATGGTGCTCCATGGGATGTTCAACGTTTCTGATATTTTTTTATAACCCAACCCTGATCTGTACTTCTCTGCAACTTTGTCCCTGACCTGTATGGAGAGCTCCTTGGTCTTCATGGTGCCACTTGCTTGGTGGTGCCCCTTGTTTTGGGGTGTTGCAGACTCTGGGGCCTTTCAGAACAGGTGTATATATACTGAGATCATGTGACACTTTGATTGCCCACAGGTGGACTTTGTTTAACTACTTATGTGACTTCTGAAGGTAATTGGTTGCACCATATCTTATTTAGGAGCTTAAAATATAGGTTGTAATGAACAGAATAGGTAAAATGCCAAAGTGGATGAATACTTTTGCAAGGCACTGTATGAGGAAATCAGTCGATTGAAATCAATTAATTAGGCCCTAATTTATGGATTTCACATGACTGGGAATACAGATATCCATCTGTTAGTCACAGATATCTTCAAGAAAAAGTAGGGGTGTGGAAAACCAGTCAGTATCCGATGTGACCACCATTTACCTTATGCAGTGCAACACATCTCCTTCGCATAGAGTTGATCAGCCTGTTGATTGTGGCCTGTGGAATGTTATTCCACTCCTCTTCAATGGCTTCAGTGGCATTGTGTTGTGTGACGAAACTGCACATTTTAGAGAGGCCTTTTATTGTCCCCAACACAAGGTGCACTTGTGTAATGATCATGTAATTTAATCAGCTTCTTGATATGCCACACTTGTCAGGTAGATGGATTATCTTGGCAAATGAGAAATGCTCACTAACAGGGATGTGAACAAATTTGTGCATACAATTTGAGATAAATACACTTTTTGTAAGTATTTCTGGGATCTTTTGTTTCAGCTCATGAAACATGGGATCAACACTTGTTGCATTTTAATTTTTTGTTCTGTGCAGTTACTATTTGTTGTTACTGAAATTAAAATGTACATAATTGGAAGGAAAGATAGCAGCTGTTGCAGATTACACATTTGCAATTAAAGTGCAAAGCTTTTTACAAAGCCTCTATACGCTTTGATTGTTCGACTGTTTTTAATTCTTTGCTTGACTGACATGGTGTTCTAATCCTAGAATAAAAGCAGCACAATGATCATTGATTTGTTGTGGTTATGTAGAATTTTGTGTTCTGGATTATGAAAGGATGGAGACAGCTCCTCATCAAGGGACCATTGTTAATTCCTTAACAAGAAACAAATCCACAAACAATCAACTTTCTAATAGCCTACAAGTTACATAGCCCATAATTACTTTTAGTCCAGAACGACCTAACTGAAAGGTCGGTCCCTTTTTCCTGTTTCCATTACTATTTATTTCCAAATTTGCATAACGACTCCAGGCTCTCTTTGGAGCTCCGTCAGATAACTGTTCGTAGGCTAACAGCCTAACATATCAGCATTTATTTAATTAGAACTTTAATAAGAGGAAGGGCAGTGGCTCCCAGACTCCCAGCAGGCCACATTAGATATTGGAAATCAAGTGGCTCTAATGAGACTGGTTTAAATGCTTAGGGTTTTAATAAATGCATTTTTATAAAAGATGTAGTGTGGCCTTGCTTATTACGTCTGGTCATTAGCCGTGAAGAGTCCCTGACAAGGATTATGAATTAGGCACTGTAATGCTACAGAATTATATTTTAAGTAGAGCAATGGTACATGAATTCAATGACATATATTTCTCAACCCATTATGCTCACTAAGATTACAAAGTTGATCATGGAATTGAAAAGAGAAATTGGTCTCCTTTGATTGATTTTGATGATATTTCAATGTGTTATTCATTAATAGCTTTGGTAAGTAACCATGTTGACTTGCATCCTACAGGACCGTGCCCCGTACGATGCCAATAGGCGGACCGCTACGACCACATTGACAATAGATGTTCTGGATGGAGATGACCTGGGCCCCATGTTCCTGCCCTGTGTCTTGGTCAACAACACCCACGACTGCAACCCAGTCACCTACCGAGTCACCATACCAGAATTCACCAAACCGGTGTGTGTATGTTTTTGGTTTTGATATCCTGGGTACCAGAAGTCCTCACAACAATAGTAAAACAAGGACATTTGACCAATTCCCACAAGGTAAAAGGCTATTTTATGCTCAGGGGTCATGTTTAGGGTTAGGTTAGTGGGGGTATGGGAGGAGGATTAGGCTTTGTGCGTGTGTAAGCGAACAGGTAGTGAGTGAGTGAGTGAGTGAGTGTCAGGCAGGTGATGATCTGACAAGTGTGTATATCATAAGTCACAGCACTATACTGGCACAGACCAGCACCACACTGGCAGAACAGCATGGCAGGAGTGTGTGGAAGTAAATGCCACATCTGCAGTGTTTGAAGTGTGAGCGTGTTCCTCACGCACACTAATCCTTGCTGTTTTGTCTCAACATGGTCATTTAAAAGCATTTTCTGGTCTGGTGGAACAGCAATTACAGCTAAAGTTTCAGTTAGCTTCAGACTAAAAACACCAGCTGAATTCCGATCAAAAAGCGATAGAGATTGATATAGCTTTGGTAGGAAATGTAGAGCAGAAAGAGATGGAGAGAGGGGGGGGGGTGTGGTGGGGTGCTGTGGACCTGACATCTCTCACAGGATGTCAGAAATAAGAGGGAGAGAGAGAAGGGGAAGAGGCCTTTATGAGTGCTGAGAGGTAGTGACCAACTGCAGTGTCAAACTGAGATTAGAGTTGCAGAACGTGACAGTCCCATGTGTTTTTTGACAATGGATCTCTGTGTCTTCTCTGCTCACCCTGTGTCACTGGGTCCCTGAGGGAATTAGAGAGAAAGACTTAAAAATATGGTGATAGTGACTGAGAAAGGGAGAAGGAGAGGAGATGGACAGTGACCTAAATAGTTAGAGACATGGATAAATAGAGAGAAATAGAGAGTCATTGTGAATCCAGTTGTTGGCTGAGAGGAGTCAGGGTGATTTATAACTAATGATAAAAGGTTTGCAGACTGCTAAGTATGCAGGGCTGGGGAGCTGTGTGAATTTCTACAGTACAGTACCCAAAGCTCAGCTTTCTCATCAGTGGAAGAAATGTTGGAAGCTAGAGAGCAGGATGGAAAAGTCTATCTCTTTCTCTCTGTCACTTTCTCTCTCTTGTTTTCTATCTTGCTTTCTCTCTCTCTCTCGCTTTATTGCTCTCGCTTACTCTCTCTTTCTGTCTCTCTTTCTCTCTCTCTCGCTTTGTCTAATTGTATCCCCTAAAAGCTTCACTTCAAGTACTGTCTTTTCAAGGTAACTAATTTAGCCAACATCTGAATGTTTCATATGTCTCCAGGCATATAACAATAACTAGACTAACATTCTGGTGGCTAAACCTCTTAGGCATATAGTGCCTAGGCTAACATTCTGGTGGCTAAACCTCCTAGGTATATAGTGCATAGTCTTAACCTTCTGATGGCTAAACCCCCTATGGGCTCCAAATCATAGGTCTATGACCGGTCTAACACACATTTGGCCTACTGAATAAATCCAGGCTTTCTAGGTGTCCCATAATTTATATTCCACCTCCAACCCATCTCCCCAACATGACAGAATGAGTGGTGTCAGGTGTAGGAACTTGCCTACCTTGTTTTGTGCCGGCTCCTGTTCCACTGATTCAGACTCTTTAGTTTTGACTACAAATCTTGGTGAATCCAGCCAATAACGGCAATAGTTAGGTTCTAAATTCCGGCTCAGTAATCCAGATGGATACCCAAAGAAAGCTCTAGCTAGATGTATTCACCACACTAGGTTATGCAGCAGTGAGAGCAGATACAGAGTCACAACATATATTTATAACCTCCAACGAGGCCTCCCTTCCCAAACAGACCCCCTTCTGTGTCTAGGATGAACGATCAATCTCTGTGGCTGGGCAGATGGTGTTATCATCCCAGTTTGAGTCCGGTACTCCTTCACGCCTCTCATAGGTCTTCTTATCAGCCAAGTTAGGGAGTATTATTCCACACATTATTCCACATTCCACATTGTTCCAGTCCACTACAGTCCACAACCTAATTATCCTTCTCATACACAAAGAACACTTATTTCTATTTTTAAGAATAAGCCATGTATTCATACTAAGATAATATATTGATATAAAACATTAATAGTATATAATGATACTGTATATTAAGAGGATATGTATCCTCCAAAGCTATCTATCTATTCTGAGCAGTTGAACCAGTGCACAGACTCTGAGTACCACGCTTGTCAATGGTTTACAGTTTATTACCAGAGTAAAATGGACAGTGTTCACCAGCAAAGCACCCCCACACCATCACACTTCCTCCTCCATGCTTCAAGGTGGGAACCACACATGCGGAGATCATCCGTTCACCTACCCTGCGTCTCACAAAGACACGGTGGTTGTAACCAAAAATCTCCAATTTGGACTCATCAGACCAAATGACAGATTTCCACCAGTCTAATCTCTATTGCTCGTGATTCTTGTCCCAAGCACGTATTCTTCTTATTATTGGTGTCCTTTAGTAGTAATTTCTTTGAAGCAATTTGACCATGAAGGCCTGATTCACGCGGTCTCCAACAACAGTTGATGCTGAGATGTGTCTGTTACTTGAATTCTGGGAATAATTTATTTGGGCTGCAATTTCTGAGGCTGGTATCTCTAATGAACTTATCCTCTGCAGCAGAGTCTTCAAATCCTGAGGCGGTCCTCATGAGAGTCAGTTTCATCATAGCGTTTGATCATTTTTCGACTGCACTTGAAGAAACTTTCAAATGACTTTAAATTTTCTGTATTGACTGACCTTCATGTCTTAAAGTAATGATAGATTGTCATTTCTCTTTGCTTATTTGAGATGTTCTTGCCATAATATGGTCTATCTTCTGTATTCAACCCCTACCTTGTCATACATTTTGAACCTTTATTTTACTAGGCAAGTCAGTTAAGAACAAATTCTTATTTTCAATGACGGCCTAGGAACAGTGGGTTAACTGCCTGTTTAGGGGCAGAACGACAGATTTGTACCTTTTCAGCTCGGGGATTTGAACTTGGAACCTCCCCGTACTAGTCCAACGCTCTAACCAGTAGGCTACCCTGCCGCCCCAACCTGTTAATTGAAATGCATTCCAGGTGAATACCTCATAAAACTGGTTGAGAAAATGCTAAGAATGTGCAAAGCTGTCATCAAGGCAAAGGGTGGCTACTTTGAAGAATTTCAAATATGATATATATTTTCATTTGTTTAACACTTTTGTGGTTACTAAATTCTTCCTTGTGTTATTTCATAGTTTTGATGTCTTCACTATTATTCTAGAATGTAGAAAATAGTAAAAATAAAGAAAAACCATGGAATGAGTAGGTGTAGGTGTGACCAAACTTTTGACAGGTCCTGTATATCTATAGATATATTAATGAATAGCTTACTAACATTAGTAAATATAAGATAAAATATTAATAAATGTTTAAAATGCAATTGACAATATTTTATCAATTCTTTATGACCAGGGGTTATTATAAAATGTTATCGAATTTGTTTTGCAGAGTTTGTTCAGCCTTCCTAGATTGCAAGGCTATATTATCAGCTTTTTTCTGGTAGTTGCTTGGAAAACTGTACCTGCTGCAGTAAAACCATTGTGTTACTACAGTGCTTTCAGAAAGTATTACAAAGTGGGATTAAAATTGATTTAACGTGTTCACGCTACACGTTCCCCAAGGGCACCCCCCCTCAACTCAAAAAGTGGCACACAGAATGCAAAAATATTCTTAGAAATATTTAACCTCCACTCATTAACAAGTCCAATAGCTCAAATGAAAGATAAACACCTTGTTCATCTACCCAGCGAGTCAGATTTCTAAAATGTTTTACGGCGAAAACATAGCACATATGTATGTCAAACCACCACAAAGACACAGACGATATGTAGCCATTTTGTCGAACAAAAGATGCAATCACAAACGCAGGATTAAAATAAAAATAATTCACTAACCTTTTGAAAATCTTCATCAGATGACAGTAATAGGACATGTTACACAGTACATTTATGTTTTTTTCAATAATATGCTATTTATATCCATAAATCTCCGTTTACATTGACTCCATGTTCAGAAAATGCTAAAAAATGTCCGGAGAAATTATAGATAGCTCCGCCAGATAATGCCAGATAACAGCAATACACATCATAAACTTTTACTAAATATACATGTTCTACATATAGTTAGAAAGATACACTGCTTCTTAATGCAATCGCTTTGTCACATTTCTTTTTAATGTTACAGAAATCGTTCACTATTCAATAATCTGAGACGGCGCTCAGACATAAGCAATATTTCTCCGCTATGTTGGAGTCAACAGAAACACAAAATTACAACATAAATATTCCCTTACCTTTGATGGTCTTCGATCAGAATGTAGTGGAAGGAGTCATACTTACCCAAAACATCGTTTGGTTTCAAGTCGTGTGTCTTTGTATTAGCATATGCTTCAAGTTCCAGCTGAAATGCATCCAAAATGACTTCTGGACCCGAACAGTTGCGCATCAAAACTTCAAAATTACATATTATATGTCGACTAAACTGGTCAAACTAAGTGCAGAATCAAGCTTTAGGATGTTATTAACATACAAAACAATTGGCGATTCAACCGGACAAAAGCAATTCTTCTCAGACAATCTGGAACGGAGGAATGACTGTGTACAATTCGCGCCCGAACGCGCATCTATTTTCTTGCGACACTCACAATTTTGCCTGCCAAAGGGTCAAAGCTCGCGGGATTTGCACAATTAAACGCTCTACTGATAGAGGACATCTCGCGGAAGACATAGAAACTGTTGCCAGATCCATAGCTGGTTGGGAAGGTTGGGGGCGATGACGTCAAAGTTGGCCCAACTTTCTGGATGAGAAAACTAGTTTGGGAGATTGGCTGCCCTGTGAGTTCTGCTATACATACATATATAATTCAAACGGTTTTAGAAGCTTTAGAGTGTTTTCTATTCAATAATAATTATATTATATGCATATATTAGCAATTTTGGACAGATTTCTTTTCAGTTTACTATGGGCACGCAAATCATCCAAAGGGGGCAGTATTGTCCCGAGCCTTAACAGGTTTTAACTTACTTTTTTTGTACACAAAATAATATGTAATGACATAGTGGACATTTATGAAAAACAAAATAATACACGTTAGTCAATACACATTTGAAACACCTTTGGCAACAATTACAGCTGTGAGTTGTTCTGGGTAAGTCTCTAAGAGCTTTGCACACCTGGATTGTACAATATTTGCACATTATTCTTTTTTAAATGATTCAAGCTCTGTCAAGTTGGTTGTTGATCATTGCTAGACAGCAATTTCCAGGTCTTGTAATAGGTTTTCAAGTCGATTTAAGTCAAAATTGTAACAAGGCCAGTCAGGAACATTCAATGTCATCTTGGTAAGCAACTCCAGTGTAAATTTGTCCCTGTGTTTTAGGTTATTGTCGTGCTGAAAGGTGCATTTGTCTCATAATGTCTGTTGGAAAGCAGACTGAACCATGTTCTCCTCAGGAAATGTTTCTGTGCTTAGCTCTATTCCGTTTCTTTTTATCAAAGAAACTCCATGGTCCATGCCGATGACAAGCATACCCATAACATGATCCAGCCACCACCATTATTTAAAATATGAAGAGTGTTAATCAGTGATGTGTTGTGTTGGATTTGCCCCAAACATAAAGCTTTGTATTCAGGAATTAATGCTAATTTCTTTGCCACGTTGTTTGCTATTTTACTTTAGTGCCTTTATGCAAACAGGATGCATGTTTTGAAATATGTTTATTCTGTACAGGCTTCCTTCTTTACACTCTATCATGTAGGTTAGTGTTGTGGAATAACGACAATGTTGTTGATCCATCCTCAGTTTTCTCCTATAACTGCTATTAAGCTCTTTAACAGTTTTAAAGTCACCATTGGCATCATGGTGAAATCCTTGAGCGGTTTCCTTCCTCTCTGGCAACTGATTTAGGAAGGACACCTGTATCTTTGTAGTGACTGGGTGTATTGATACATCATCCAAAGTGTAATTAACAACTTCACCCTGCTTAAAGGGATATTTCATGTTTTGTTTTTATTTTTACCCATCTACCGATAGGTGCCCTTCATTTGCGAGGCATTGCTCTACTAAGGGACCTTTACAGATAGTTGTGTGTGGTGTACAGAGATGAGGTAGTCATTCAAAACTCATGCTAAACACTATTATTGCACACACAGATAATAATGCAATTATTATCTGAGTTTAATCACATTATTATTCCTGAACTTATTTAGGCTTGCCATAACAACGGGGTTGAATACTTATTGACATTTCAGCTTTTCATTTTGTATTAATTTGTAAACATTTCTAAAAATATAATTGTACTTTGACATTAGGTGGTATTGTGTGTAGGCCAGTGACCCAAAATTCTCAATTGAATCAATGTTGAATTCAGGCTTTAACACAACAAAATGTGGAAAAGGGTGTGAATACTTTCTAAAGGCACTGCAAATTCATATGCTGTATGGTGAGGGTTTTCTCTGAATGAATAATTGATGAGTGTATTGTATGTAATTATAGAGGCTAGACACACCTTATTGAGTTGATATGTATTTATTTGCTCCCTTAGGGGTATTAGCTATCTGCTCTGAAGTCCTCACGGGAATGGCTGCTGGAGGAGTATTATAGCTAATCATCATTGTGCAGAGCTAGAGGGATTTGATTTAGCGCACCTCCATACATTGTAAAAGTGGTGGAGTGTGTGTGTGTGTGTGTGTGTGTGTGTGTGTGTGTGTGTGTGTGTGTGTGTGTGTGTGTGTGTGTGTGTGTGTGTGTGTGTGTGTGTGTGTGTGTGTGTGTGTGTGTGTGTGTGTGTGTGTGTGCGCGCGGGCGGGCGGGGGGGGGGGAATAAGGATTACAGCGGACCCTGGGATATAAATACTTTCCCCAAGGGAGGGATTCTGCCAGAGCTGTTGGTTAGCCATGTGCCTTCCTGTGCTTGGGAAGTACAACGCAAACTGCTAAGCACACATCCACTTACTGTATTAGCCATATGTGGGTACACTAGGGAAATGCAGAGCAAGCTAATTAGTGCTAAGGGTGTCTAATAGCAATGAGTGTGCGTGAATAAGAGAAGTAGCCTAGCCTACAGCACAACAAACAGATTAGCTGTGATGTATGGTACTATTATGCATGTTGGTGAGAATTCTGAGGAGGAAGAAACCTAAAGCTGTTTAATTAGATTGTTAGCCTATTGTGTTAGCAGTAGTGTACTGTGTGAATGGGGACTGAATCTAACAAAGCCATAATACTGATATATTGTTTATGATATTTAATATTGAACATTTATTTGCATTGTGTCACGTTTCCCTTGTTCGCAAAAGGATTAACAGTGTAATGGAGATACAAACTACTAACACAGTTAATTGGTTACTGACTCCCCCCTCTTCCTTCCTCCCTCCTTTTCAGAGTGAACTGAACCCGCTGGGGGTGACCCCACCTATTCAAGCTGTGGACATGGACAGGAACATTCAGCCCCCCTCTAAAAGGCCAGGGATCCATTACTACATACTGGTTGGTAGGTTCCTCACAGAGCTACCAGTCACACACATGCATGTTTGCATGATCAGTTCCACTATTCCACTTTGATCCTTTAATCACTAATGTCTTATCAATGGTCACCATTCATGCCCAAAAGTACAAAAACAGATTATTTGTACGTGTTGTTTTACTTCAGGCCAGCCCTCAAAGTATCCGGACTACTTCTCCCTGAACAAGACGACCGCAGAGCTCCTCCTCTTGAAACCAGTCAGCAGAGACCTGTACACCAAATTTACCCTCATCATCAAAGTAAGCAAACCCACCTTTAACCTGAAATCAAGGTGAAACATGTATCACACTATCAACCAGAGAATTTGGGTAAGCTTAGTCAGCCTTTAAGCCTGACAAAAGGCAACTAAACCAATACTTACAGAAGTGTCAGTAATCTAGGAACATGTGATAGGAATTGTTGCGTAGCCTTCTTATGAATCCTGATCAGAACTAGGGATTACCTGTGGTGATGAACAGAGCAGACTATCATCCACCCACCAGAACCTCTCTCCATTTAAAACGGTAGCCCCTGAGCACTGATCAGGTTGCCATGCACACCGAGAGGAGAGCAGAGGAGGGAGTGATGATGTGTGAAGAGCATGTTTTGTGTCGCCAGGAGAGTTGTCTATGGTGCAGGGCGAGGGAGATGGAGGGCGTGTTTGAAAAGTTGTATAGCCCATGTCCCTTCACAGGGCAGGCCACTGATTGAGCAGCCTTATCTTATGAAAACCCACATCTCACATTTTAGAAGCTAAAATCACATTTCATCCCATCACAAATAATTTCATATTCAAACATTTAAATTGAACAATAATTCCATGTGAATCCGATAACTCTGATGTGTTGAGTTTATGTCATCTTCTCATTGATGAGAATGTCTCAGATGACAACCGAACTAACATATTCATTAAGTACCACCCCATATGTTCAATTGGTCGCATTACCAGAATATAGTTAATTTCCCCCCACCTACTGATGTTCCCAGAATCTCTATGTTAACCAAGGGTTTTGGCAAATGTAACCTCAGTAGGGTAGAGAGAGGAAAAAGGGGGGAAGAGGTATTTATGACTGTCATAAACCTATCCCCCAGGCCAACGTCATGACAGCAGGGAAGAAGATAGAGAATTATAGGTTGGGATCTGGAGACTGCTCTTTCGGTTGGCTAGCAGATACTGCTTTACAAATATGCCTACTGCCATTGAAATACATTGAGATCTTATACATCGAGATACCTGGAGGAGAGAAAATAGTATAACATTGTTGTATTTTATTGTCACTTGTTGTAGAATGTTCAGCACCAAGGACATGTTGCACCAATGTTATCATTGATTCTGATGTCTCATTGGAAAAAGTCATTTTCTCTCAGAGGGTGGCTAGGACAAAAGTGAAAAATAAAGATGGGTGAGATGAATGGATGGGGAAAGAGGAGGAGACAATAATAGTCAGATCAATACAGAGGAAGGGGAAAGAAAAAAATAACAAGAGAAATAGAGAGAGAGGGGGGATTGGGGGGGCAATGAAGATTGAGTGATAAACAGTGACTGTAGGTGGCAGAGAGTTTCCTGCAGCCTGGTGTGTTCTAGCAACGGAACACAGGTAATTTACCACTGCCTCCCAGAAACAGGGACATTACTAAAGAGACAAACCACAAGGGAACATACTTCATCATCCTTTTCCCTCCTACCCTCTCTCTCTCTATCTGCCTAACGCTTTCACTCGCTGCCTCTCTCTCTCCCCATCTCCTCCTTCTAAAAGCATTTTCCCTCCGGTGTTCCTGAGAGTAGATTAGATCCTAGGGAGAAACCACAGGGTAGAAGTGGGTGGTGGGTCGATGGTTGTCCAATCTCATCAGTCTGAGATGGGCAGGAGGTGGGGGTGGTCACAGGAGATGGACACGGTGAAGATGTACAGATAGATTGGTGGTGGTAGACATGGAAGGAGTGCTCTTCAAGCTGGGCAGCAGGAGGATATGAGAAAGATGGACAGATGAGGCAGCACGCCAAAAGTGAAAGTTGGAAAGCAAGCAATGAGCAGGGGAATCATCTATTTTATACTCCAATATACTTGCAATAGATTCTATTCAATTCTATAGATTCTATGCACAGGTACTCCGACCTTAAAAAGAAAACAGAGAGAATGTCCTCAAGAATATATTTTCTTGTGAGTAGCTAGGTTTACATCTAATTGGCGACTTTTCATTCAAATATTTTAAAATCAGCATAAAGAAGATATGTGAATGTTTCCACCAGTGGTGTGTTTCCACTGAACGAACTTGTGAATAAAAATCAGTGTGTGATGACATAGTACACACAAAATGTACTTTTTCGGTTAAGTTTTCATGTACCGAATAAAAATCTAAAGTTCAATGTGTTTCCATCACATTTTAAACCGATAGTTTTGTCACAAAAAATGTTGCGTTAATAAATAGCAAATGTGCCTACTTTGGTCTTGGCATGTACGCTCCAGCCAACAGCTCGGGTATATACTGTACAGTGCGGGTAGGCTGTGCGGGTTGGCTAGTCTACATGATGAGATTATTACTGATAAGAGCAAGAATATATTCAGTTGTCAAACAACACTCAAGCATCAAGTCACCAGAATTAGACCCTCAATATTTATTGGAAAGGAGCATCAAGAAAGAAGCACTTTCACCACCCAAAAAGAGAACAACATGTCAAACGAATTAATGATGTTGGCATTTATAAAGTTATACTGAAACTTCCTGTTTCCATCACAGCAGTTGTGATTTTTTTTATACGGTATGACTTTACTCGCACAAAAACTGTGGATGGAAATGTAGTTACTGTGATCTCTTATTTGGATCTTCAGACTACAGAAAATCTACAGTACATACTAGCGTGGTGGGTCAGTAGGTTCCCTCTGCTAGCATGATGGCATCATAGTATTCAGGTCACCTCTCTGCCTTCCCTCCTCCCTTCCTCTACGCCTCTCATCCTCTCCTCCTCGCCAGGTTCACTTGCAATGAAACAACATTTGTGTAGGGAACTGCCTTAGATCAAGTAATTGTGTAATATATTTTTGAGGAATTATGGTGGTCTGACTGTATGACTGCACACAATCGGTGGCTCATCATCCATGCTAGGATATAGTTTCACACGCGTGTTAGGTTACAGTGTAACTATCACTAAAAGCTCATGTGATACTTGGCTGAAGCAACATGCAAATTGATGCGTGCTAATGTGACATGTTACTGTAGTAATTTCCCCCACCAACTGTGCTGCAATAAATGCAAAAACAATGGAAGCAACATGTACGCCCCTGTGTTTGTTTCACATAGATTGGTTACAGTATCGTATTATCCACTGTCCATTACACAAGACACCGACATGGTTTGTTGAGTACAAAAAAAAAATGTTGAGTACAAATGTGTGTACACAGTACAATGATGATCTCTTAGCTGCTGGGTTAAATTAAGACGGTTATTTATGTCCCCCCAGAAAGACAATGTTTTGAACATGTCCTGGTCTTTGTCAGAACTTTCTAATCGGGTGTTGAATGGTGCATTGAATGTGCACACAGTTTTATGATCGCCTCAAGCAAATACGAATGCTGACATTTAGATTACGTGTCTGATTGCTGTGAATGCTTGTCAATAGCTAGGTTTAAAATCAAAGATCCACATTACAAATTTACATGATTTGGATGCACTTATCCATTGAACTGGTTTCCATGGTGAGCAGCATGAGAAGGCACATTTTTAAGAGAGCTACTAGGGGTGCAAGTCTTTGCTTCAGCCCAGCTCAAACACACTCAATAGCGGTGCGTGGGTAAAAACACTGAGGAAGCCATATTACAACCTATGTTGTGCTATGTTTGCTCTATAACCCGTTCGTTCATAAGCCACCATGATATACAATAAGGCCATGACAACAAAAAGATGAATCAGGCCTACCAATGTTGTGTTGTCAGAAAACTTAATGATGGTGTTGGAGTCGTGCTTGGACAGATTCAGATTCAGAAAACATTTAATGTCTTCAGTGGTGGAATAAATTTAACAACACATCACATAACCAGAGAGCCGCATCAGTCCGGTGAAGTCTGCACATATTGCACGTAACAAACAGTTAATATATCCAACAGTTTACTACACAGCTACTGATTTAGAAACACAGAGAGTTACCCCAAGTCAGCACAAAGAAAACAGGAGCACTTTCTCAGCTATTCCAGCAGCATTTCAACTTAAACAATTCAACATCATCATATCCAGATACCACAAACAATTTAGTGGAATCAACGTTGCTAAATATCATGTGGCTGTCCATGGTGCTGATTATATTTCTGTGCGTGTGTGAGTCAAATCAAATCCAAATTTATTTGTCACATGGGCCAAATTCACTGCAGCCCCGTTGACGAGAATGGGGGCGTGCTCAGCCCTCCTTTTCCTGGAGACCACGATCATCTCCTTTGTCTTGATCACATTGAGGGAGAGGTTGTTGTCCTGGCACCACACTTCAACGTTATGCCGTTGGAAAACTTAATGATGCTGTTGGAGTCGTGCTTGGACAAATTCAGATTCAGAAAACGTTTAATGTCTTCAGAGAGGCAATTCATCTTGCAGCAGTCCTAAAACATATCACATCTAAAAATGAAAAATAAATAGCAAAGGACTTTTACAAACAAATAGGCAGGGTAAGTGCAGTTTCATAGTGCAAGTGCTAAGTGCAATTAGTTCAACATTTTGTTAAGTTGCACAAATGCATTCGGAATAAAAGAGTACTTGGCCCTATTTTTTAACCTTAGGTAGTCTGTACCTGAGGCCAGAGGGAAGGAGCTGGAATTCAGAGTGGAGTGGATGGGAAGAGTCAACCTCTTATTTTATTCGCCTTATGAAGGGCTCTGGGTGAACAGGGAGTACAGGAGGGGACTAAGCACGTACCCCTGGGGGTTCCTGTGTTGAGGATCACCGTGGCAGATGTGTTGTTGCCTACCCTTATCACCTGGGGGCGGCCCGTCAGGAAATCCAGAATCCAGTTGCAGAGGGAGGTGTTTAGTCCCAGGCTTCTTAGCTTAGTGATGAGCTTTGTGGGCACTATGGTGTTGAACGCTGAGCTGTAGTCAATGAACAGCATTCTCACGTAGGTGTTCCTTTTGTCCAGGTGGGAAATGGCAGTGTTGAGTGCAATAGTGTGTGTCATCTGTGGATCTGTTGGGGTTGTATGCAAGTTGGAGTGGGTCTAGGTTTTCTGGGTTGATGTGAGCCCTGACCAGCCTTTCAAATCACTTCATGGGTACAGACGTGAGTGTTACGGGTTGGTAGTCATTTTGGCAAGTTACCTTCAATGGCTTCTGGTTGGGGTATGTACGTGGGGTCACTGTGAGGACCACGTCATCGATGCACTTATTGATGAAGCCGTTGACTGATGTGGTATACTCCTCAATGCCATCGGATGAGTCCCGGAACATATTCCAGTCTGTGCTAGCAAAACAATCCTGTAGCTTAGCGTCTGCGTCATCTGACCACTTCCGTATTAAGCGAGTCACTGGTACTTCCTGCGTTAGTTTTTGCTTATAAGTAGGAATCGGGAAGATGGAATTATGGTCAGATTTGCTAAATAGAGATTGAGGGAGAGCTTTGTATGTGTCTCTGTGTGTGGAGTAAATGTGGTCTAGTGATTTTTTTCCTCTTATTGCACATGTGACATGCTGGTAGAAATTTGGTAAAACGGATTTAAGTTCCCCTGCATTAAAGTCCCCAGCCACTTGGAGAGCCGCCTCTGGATGAGCATTTTCTTGTTTGCTTATGGCTTAATACAGCTTGTTGAGTGCGGTCTTAGTGCCAGCATCGGTTTGTGGTGGTAAATAGACAGCTACACAAAATGTAGATGAAAACTCTCTAGGTAAATAGTATGGTCTACAGCTTATCATGAGATACTCTACCTCAGGCAAGCAAAACCTTGAGACGTCTTTAATATTTGATTTTGAGCACCAGCTGCTATTGACCCCTTGTCTTACCGGAAGTAGCTGTTCTGTCTTGCTGATGCACGGAAAAACCAGCCAACTGTATATTATCCATGTCCTATTTCAGCCACGACTCTGTGAAACATGTTACAGTTACATTTACATTTACAGTTCTTAATGTCCCGTTGGTAGGATAGTTTTGAATGGAGCTCATCCAGTTTATTCTCCAATGATTGCACGTGGCCAATAGGACGGATGGTGGAGACTGGTTACCCACTCCCCGACAAATTCTCACAAGGCATTCCAACCTGCGTCCCCTGTACTGGTGTCGTCATGTGAATGACGGGGATTTGGACCTGGTCAAGTAAATCCTTCGTGTCCTACTCATTAAATAAACCATCTGTCTGTAGTTCGAGGTGAGTAATCACTGTTCTGATATCCAGAAGCTCTTTCCGGTTATAAGAGTCGGTGGCAGAAACGTGACGTACAAAATAAGTTACAAAGAACGTGAAAAAACACACAAAATAGCACAATTGGTTAGGATCCCGTAAAACGGCAGCACTCTCGTGCCATTCTTGTGAGCCTACTTCACGTGTGCAAGTAGAAAAAACATGTTAACTCACCCAGACTAGATGAACATCAATGTCATCCTCCTATAGAACACATTTTTTGTTTTTGTTGTCCTAGACTAAAGGCTACCAGGATAAAATGCTTGCTAACCTTACTATCTCGCATGGGCAACAAGGAACCAGTGAAATTGGCTAGCTAGTTAACTTGAATATACTACATCTAGACTTCAATCGTCTCAGGCCAGTGGCACAATGTATGGATTCATGGTCAGATCAGAAACTCAGTAATAATCATTGTCCTGTACAGAACCTCAAGTTCAAATCCATATCTCCATCCATGGCTTAGGAAAGGGTCCATTTTAGCTAGCTAGCTACTGCAGGACAATAACACAAGTGGACCAGAAATATATATACAAATAATATATATACAAATTCAGACAAATACATTTGACTTCTGATGTGATTTGATTGGTGTGAAGCCAAATCCAAACTGGCCTCCCTTGAGGGGTGGGTTTGCTACGCCAGTATCACCCGGAGTTGAGCTCAACTAAAAATGTTCATCATGGGAGGCAAAATGCTGGCTGGCATCAATCAATCAAATGCTACATGTGGCAACATGTCATACTCTCTTTGGCCAGACAGCATCAGATACATGCGCTACACATGCTGAGACAGATGGGTATTGTTTTCCTCGCTCAGATGATTCCTCCGGTGAGATAGATTTAGCCACTTGTGAATTTAAGGAAATTTACGAAAACACAGAGTCGAAAGATAAGTTATAATTTGGGGGGGGTCAAATATGTGGGGAAGCCTGGCTTTCCTTGACATCGATGAATACATGCCACTGAACACACCTGATTCTACCAATCAGCTGTTTATCAGGACCTTGATTAGCTTTAATCAGGTGTGTTAGAATAGTGCTGGAACAAACGCTTGCACACAGGAAGAGGGTTGGCCACCCCTGATATAAACAATAAAGTCTGTGGTATCATTCAAAACAGAAACTGAATCGCTAACCATTTTAATTAGCGTCCATTCATCCCAGATTAAAGCATTTGTTTTAAGTTTCTTACCAATTACTGGAATCTAATTCAAAGTGGTTGTTTGATTAATTTGCCAATGATTTATGTAATTGAAATGACAGTCTTTCGGGAAAACAATGCCCTCTGCATTTCTATTCCCTTAGTAATCTGACGTTCAGAAGTTTGCATTTCAATTGTGACACTGAGTCCTTGTAAATGGTGTAATATCTGGCATTCAAATGTGTTTAGCTTTGTTTACTGATCTGCAACAGGTATTACAAAAATAGTCAGTCTAATAATCTTATGACCACCTTATGATTGTGTGTTCCATGTATGTTGTTGCATATCAGTACATGTTACAGTGAGGTTGAGGTAGTATGTACATGTAGGTATCGTTAAAGTGACTATGCATACAGTACATGATGGACAGAGAGTAGCAGAGAGTAGCAGTAGCGTAAAAAGAAGGGTTTGCGGGTGGTGGGACACAATGCAGATAGCCCGGTTAGCCAATGTGCGGGAGCACTGGTTGGTCGGCCCAATTGAGGTAGTATGTCCATGAATGTATGGTTAAAGTGACTATGCATATAAGATAAACAGAGAGTAGCAGCAGCGTAAAAGAGGGGTTGGGGGGCACACAATGCCAATAGTCCGGGTAACCATTTGGTTACCTGTTCAGGAATCTTATGGCTTGGGGGTAAAAGCCTTTTTGTCCTAGACTTGGCACTCCGGTACCGCTTGCCATGCAATAGTAGAGACTGGGGTGGTTGAGGTCTTTGACAATTGCTGGGTTCATAATAAATATACACGTATCTGCTTCTTTTAGGCTGAGCAGGACAATGGCCACCCACTCCCAGCATACGCTGAGCTGATCATTGATGTCCTGGATGAGAACAACCAGGCTCCGTACTTCCAGTTCCAGTCCTACCAGGGATACGTCAGCGAGTCCTCCCCAGTGGGAACCACCATCTCTGCCAGCTCCAACCTCACTGCCCCCTTGGGCATAATCGCCCTGGACAAAGACATTGAAGAGGTATTGGGGATGTCTGCATGCACACACACAAGCGCACACTCTCACAAGCATGTCACTTATGAACCTGCAAATACACAATACTATGAATGCACGCACAAGTACATACACAGACAGAGCACACAAATACACACAAGAATAGCTGGCATGGCTACACACAAGAAACTAAATGTACATGTTAACCTTTTGAATGAATTCAATTTCATACAAAATATGAAGCCTATAGTGGGCTTTTTTTACATTACATTTACATTTAAGTCATTTAGCAGACGCTCTTATCCAGAGCGACTTACAAATTGCTTTTCAGACTAAATAATTTCATGAGCACATAAGCCAATTAAATATTTACATTTTATAGCATGTTTATGTTAGTAAAATACTTCCAGAAGCCCATGCTAAGATGGGGAAACACTCTCCCTCACACTGTATTATCATTGACGCTACTTTGTCTCTTTATTGTAGCTGCTGCCTGGTCAAACACCTGTAGGTAAACGTGTGGTTTGTGATGCTGTTATGACTAAAAGTGTGCCTTTGGGTTTTACTCTACTGCATGGTCTGTTTGGTCTGTTTTTTCAGATGTGTGACTCAGTTTTCCCTTCCAATTATCAATGTCTTTATACACAAATGTCTAATGTTTTTGTGTTTTGCCGTGTGTGTCTATTGTTCTAAAAAAAAAGGTTATTAGTGGGTAAATACACAGATCGCACCGATACATTTAGTACATTCAGTGTTTATGTGTGTGTGTGTGTGTGTGTGTGTGTGTTGTTGAGGTGATGATTCTGAAAAGCACATTTCAAACAGGCGCTGACAGGAGTGGGTTTTCTAACCGCCTCAACTGCATTTAAATGGTTGAAATCACACATTGAGACAGGCTGCCAACACACCAGGAGACACTCAGAACACAGATGCACAGCAGCATTCGCCCCCACTCTGTTTGTGCTTTTGTCACCAGGATATTTCTCTTTATGTTGATGATGTTGAAAATATTGTTTTATTCATTTCCTCAGATGGCACCTAACACAATAAACTCCTCAACAGAGATTTCTCCAACTCACTTTCCCTCTGTATCATTTCTTACTGTGTCTCTCTTTCTCTGTGTTTGTCTGTCTGTAACTTTCTATCTCTCGCTCTCTTGCACTCTCTCCCTCTCAGCAGGGTGAGATTAAGACATCAAAGTGCAGCTCTAAAACAGATCAATGGGCAAAGCAGTGTGAATGTTTAGCAGACAGGCAGGCCTCATTGATAGACCTGAATCTCCATAACAACCTAAACCTGCTTAAATATCCCTTGTGCCAACATAACCCAGAGAAGAAAAACATTTTTGGGGAAAGTTGTAAAACAGTATTGAACTGTTTTTATATATGGTCCTCACTTTTAGATCGCATATGAGTTTTCTTATTAAGACACATGAACTTTCACCTTCAAGAATGCATTTTTTTAATGAAAAAAATATTTTCTACTTTCAAACGTATTGAACAGTAGGCCGTAAATCGATCATATGCTGTAGCTTGTTGCCAGAGCCACAATGAAAGACATACTGTACAATTGTAGTGTGCTTTATAGGGGGTATAAAATTACAAGATTTCTTAGAATTCCTTCAAGGCCTTCTCCTGTTCTCAGTACTATGTTCTCAATACTATGTTGTCTTTGTCAGCAGTCTTTTACCACTCAGACATGTTTTGGCTTGTTCTGTCTCTCACGATTGTTTTTTCCTCAGTGACACAGCTGCAGATTTGTGTAAGGTCTTGTCTCCATGGTAACCCTCTTCTCTCCAATGTCTTTACTTTTTGAAGAGCAAAGACCCTCTGGTGACGGTGACTCTGGATGACTTCAGCACCAGCTTTGCCATAACCCCGACCGGGATCACCCGCTACCTCCGACTGCTCAAACCTGTGGACAGAGAGAAGCAGATGACCTACACCTTCACGGTATGCCTCGTTCCAACGACATCCACATATATGACCAAATAACACCCACCACTCTAATAAAGTATATGGGAGGAAACAGCACCCACTTCTGAAATATATAACAGCTTGGTTTAGGCTGTATGATATGACTTGATGTAACCACACTGCCTACGGAATCAATTTATTTTCAACTCAGTCAATACAATTGAACTTAACTTACGTTGTAGCAGTTTGATTTATCTATGCCTCTATTGAAGAGATTAAATGACTTGGCAAGGCACGTTACTACTTTACACCTTTATTAGCATGTATTTATTCTGGATTACCTGTTTACTGACTTACAGTAGCTTTCCAAAATCCAACCAATACCAGATGAAGCCCTTTCCTTCTGGACAGGAACACACTGCAACTGTTGGCTCGTGCTGTATTTTGACACACAATGCTCTCCAGCATATTCACAATGAAGGGATTTTATCTTACATTATTCAGAGACTTAATTGTGTTCTCTGTATTGATGGCATGCAATTACATAAATAGTGCTACTGTTCTCTTTAACCTCTAGCGTCGAGCAATCCCGTATCCGGGAGCGTAATCATAGCCTCAAGCTCATTAGCATAACGCAACGTTAACTATTCATGAAAATCGCAAATGAAATGAAATAAATACAGTGCCTTGCGAAAGTATTCGGCCCCCTTGAACTTTGCCACATTTCAGGCTTCAAACATAAAGATATAAAACTGTATTTTTTTGTGAAGAATCAACAACAAGTGGGACACAATCATGAAGTGGAACGACATTTATTGGATATTTCAAACTTTTTTAACATTTATTGGATATTTCAAACTTTTTTAACAAATCAAAAACTGAAAAATTGGGCGTGCAAAGAGGTGGTAGGATACTAGTCTGTTTTCAATATCTGCATCTGTGCTCATGATGTGCCAGCTGAGTTCAGAAGAAGCTGTGAAGATCAAATATATGAAGCTTCAGCTTCTTTATCTCTGCTACCTCACTCCCTCACTGGACCAGTCAGGAAGATATTGATAAAGGGGAACAGATGCCATGTTTGAACTCTTTACACCCCTTTGGAGAAGGAGTTAGCTCTTTTGGATCTCACAATCAGAGGTCTCCGTGTGTGTGTGCGTGTGTGTCAAGGACCTCAGCCACCCGAGCCATGGCCTGTTCACCCCTCAACCATATGGAAGGCGGGTACAGGTGCATCAAAGCTGGGACCGAGAGACTATAAAACTGGCCATCAGACTGTTAAATAGTCACCAGCCAGCCAGCCCCTGCCAGCCCCAGCCCCTGCCCAGTAGTGCCTTGAACTTTAGTCACGTTTACTAGCTGGCTAGCACCAGGTACTCAACCCTGCACCTTATAGACTGCTGCACTATGTACATACTATAGCCATTGAACACTGGTCACTTTAAAAATGTCTCAATACTGTTTTACACACTTAATATCTATACAGTGCTTTCGGAAAGTATTCAGAACCCTTGACTTTTTCTACACTTTGTTATGTTACAACCTTATTATAAAATGTATTCAATATTTTTCTCCTCTCATCATTTTCTATGCACAATACCCTATAATGACAAAGCGAAAACAGGTTTGAATTTTATTTTTGCAAGTCTATTATAAATAAATAAAACAGAAATACCTTATTCAGACCCTTTGCCATGAGACTCAAATTCGAGCTTGGGTGCATCCTGTTTCCATTGATCATCAATGAGATGTTTCTTCAACTTGATTGGACTCCACCTGTGGTAAATTCAACTGATCGGACATGATTTGGAAAGGCACACACCTGTCTATATAAGGTCCTACAGTTGACAGTGCATGTCAGAGCCAAAACCAAGCCATGAGGTTGAAGGAATTGTCCGTGGAGCTCCGAGACACCAAAAAATGTCAAAAAAATGTATGCAGCATTGTAGGTCCCCAAGAACACAGTGGCCTCCATCATTCTTAAATGGAAGAAGTTTGGAACCACCAAGACTCTTCCTAGAGCTGGCCGCTTGGCCAAACTGAGCAATCGGGGGAGAAGGGCCTTGGTCAGGGAGGTGACCCAGAACCCGATGGTCACTCTGACAGAGCTCCAGAGTTCCTCTGTGGAGATGATTATCCTTCTGGAAGGTTCTCCCATCTCTGTAGCACTCCACCAATCAGGCCTTTATGGTAGAGTGGCCAGACGGAAGCCACTCCTCAGTAAAAGGCACATGACAGCTTGCTTGGAGTTTGCGAAAGGGCACCTAAAGTACTCTCAGACCATGAGAAACAAGATTCTCTGGTCTGATGAAACCAAGATTAAACTCTTTGGCCTGAATGCCAAGCATCACGTCTAGAGGAAACCTGGCACATCCCTACGGTGAAGCACAGTGATGGCGGCATCATGTTGTGGGGATGTTTTTCAGCGGCAGGGACGAGGAGACTAGTCAGGATCGAGGGAAAGATGAACGGTGCAAAGTACAGAGAGATCTTGATGAAAACTTGCTCCATAGGTTCACCTTCTAACAGGACAATGACCCTAAGCACACAGACAAGACAACGCAGGAGTGGCTTTGGGACAAGTCTCTGAATGTCCTTGAGTGGCCCAGCCAGAGGCCGGACTTGAACCTGATTGATCATCTCTGGAGAGACCTAAATATAGCCATGCAGCAATACTCTCCAACCAACCTGACAGAACTTGAGAGGATCTGCAGAGAAAAATGGGAGAAACTCCTCAAATAAAGGTGTGCCAAGCTTGTAGCATCATACCAAGAACACTCAAAGCTGTAATCGTTGCAAAAGGTGCTTCCACAAAGTACTGAGGGTGTGAATACTTATGTAAATGTGATATTTTCTTCATAAATTATCAAAGATGTCTAAAAACCTGTTTTAATGTATCATTGTGGGGTATTGTGTGTAGATTGATGAGGGACAAAATGTGTTTTATCCATTTTAGACTACGGCTGTAATGTCAAGGGGTCTGAATTCCTTCCGAATGTACTGTTTATTATTATTGTTACCTGTTATAGGGTCATAGGGTCATAGCACTGTTATGATGCATATATTTAGACCTGTTGTGACATATATTGCGTTATTTAATGTCTGGTTATGACACCTACATAAGATCCACAAAAGCTACCACACATGGCAAAATATTACATCACACCATAGCATACGTGTCAACAGTATGTTTATGTTATAACCATTTTTGGGAAATGTACTATATTATATTATCATTGTAATCGCGCACACATTGATGTCAGACATGCACCTACCCCAATGCTCTGTTGCTGATGACTGGGATGAATGCAGGAGCAGATTTCAAGAGCAGGACAAGACACCCTCTTTTTGACTGATGACTGATATAAGAGCATGTTTGTGGAAGGCTGACCTGGCTTAAATGATTATGATGGTCATAATGCTTCTTGACAGTGTTATAAAGTGCATTTTCTACACGCTATATATGATGGAAAAAAACGGGACTGTAAAGAATTCATTCCAACAACAACAACAACAACAACAAATGATCTAAAAAACTATGTTTAAAACGAAAGGAAACTTCCTGGCAGGGGAAAAAATTATTTATATATGTTTGGGTTTTGAAACTCATATGTAGGTGTTACAACCAGCCATTAAATACCGCAATATTTGTCACAACTATATGACATAACAGCTGACATAACTATATTGGTCATGACAGTGTTATGACTATATTATGACAGGTTATAACAAGTTATGTCAGCTGTTATAAAATATTATGAGATGGATTGTAAATTGTTACCATATACTCTAGATATAGATTTACAGTACCAGTCAAAAGTTTGGACACACCTACTCCTTCAAGGGTAGTTCTTAATGTTTACTATTTTCTACATTGTAGAATAATAGTGAAGACATCAACTGTCAACTTTGAAATAACACACACGGGATCATGTAATAACCAAACAAGTGTTGAACAAATTAAAATCTGCTTTATTTTTGAGATTCTTCAAAGTAGCCACCCTTTGCCTTGATGACAGCTTTGCACACTGTTGGCATTCTCTCAACCAGCTTCATGAGGTAGTCACCTGGAATGCATTTCAATTAACATGTGTGCCATTTGTGGATCTTCTTTCTTTCTTAATGCATTTGCGCCAATCAATTGTGTTGAGAAAAGGTAAGGGTGGTATACAGAAGATAGCCCTATTTGGTAAAATACCAAGTCCATATTATTGCAAGAATAGCTCAAATAAGCAAAGAGAAACGACAGTCCATCATTACTTTAACACATGAATGTCAGTCAATATGGAAAATGTAAAGAACTTTGAAAGTTTCTTCAAATGCAGTCGCAAAAAAACATCAAGCGATATGATGAAACTGGCTCTCATGAGGACCGCCACAGGAAAGGAAGACCAAGAGTTACCTCTGCTGCGGAGGATAAGTTCATTACAGTTACCAGCTGCAGAGGATACGTTCATTACAGTTACCAGCCTCAGAATCTGCAGCCCAAATAAATGCTTCACTGAGTTCAAGTAACAGACACATCTCAACATCTGTTCAGAGGAGACTGCGTGAATCAGGCCTTCATGGTCGAATTGCTGAAAAGAAACCACTACTAAAAGAAAACCAATAAGAAGATTATTGCATGGGCCAAGAAACATGAGCAATGGACATTAGACTGGTGGAAATCTCTCCTTTTGTCCAAATTTGAGATTTTGGTTCCAACCGCCATTTCTTTTTGAGACGCAAAGTAGGTGAACGGATGTTCTCCACTTGTGTGGTTCCCACTGTGAAGCACGGAGGAGGATTTGTGATGGTGTGTGGATGCTTTGCTGGTGACAGTGTCAGTGATAAATTTTGAATTAATGGCACACTTAACCAGCAAGGCTACCACAGCATTTTTCAGCGATACGCCATCCCATCTGGGTTGCTCTTAGTGAGACTATCATTTGGTTTCCAACACACCTCCAGACTTGTAAGGACTATTTGACAAAGAAGGAGAGTGATGGAGTGCTGCATCAGATAACCTGGCCTCCACAATCACCCGACCTCAACCCAATTGAGATGGTTTGGGATGAGTTGGACCGTGGAGTGAAGGAAAAGTAGCCAACAATTGCTCAGCATATTTTGGAACTCCTTCAAGAATGTTGGAAAAGCATTCCTCGTGAAGCTGGTTGAGAGAATGCTAAGATTGTGCAAAGCTGTCATCAAGGTAAAGGGGTGGCTTCTTTGAAGACTCTTCAAATTTAGAATATAGTTTAATTTGTTTAACACTTTATTGGTTACTACATGATTCCATATGTGTTATTTCATAGTTTCGATATCTTCACTATTATTCTGCAATGTAGAACTGTAACGACGTTCTTCGTTTGTCGAAAGAGAGTCGGACCGAAATGCAGAGTGTTTGTTACTCATGTTTATTAGTGAAAACAAATAACGAAACTATACATGAAATAACGAATAAATACAAAACAACAAAACGGAACGTGAAACCTATTACAGCCTGACTGGTGAAATTAACACAGAGACAGGAACAATCACCCACGAAATACAAAGCGAAACCCAGGCTACCTAAATACGGTTCCCAATCAGAGACAACGAGAATCACCTGACTCTGATTGAGAACCGCCTCAGGCAGCCAAACCTATGAAACACACACCCCTAATCAGCTACAATCCCAATAACTAAAAAAACCCACTAAATACAACAAACAATAAACCCATGTCACACCCTGGCCTGACCAACTAATTAACTAAAACACAAAATACTAAGACCAAGGCGTGACAGAACCCCCCCCCCCCTAAGGTGCGTACTCCCAAACGCACCTCAAAACCATAGGGAGGGTCCGGGTGGGCGTCTGTCCATGGTGGCGGTTCTGGCTCCGGACGTGGACCCCACTTCATAAATGTCATTGTTCCTCCCCTTCGCGTCCTGGGATGATCCACCCTCGCCGCCGACCATGGCCGAATAGTCCTCACCCAGAAACCTACATAACAGAGGAGCAGCTCGTGACTGAGGGGCAGCTCGTGACTGAGGGGCAGCTCGGGACTGAGGGGCAGCTCGGGACTGAGGGGCAGCTCGGGACTGAGGGGCAGCCCGGGACTGAGGGGCAGCCCAGTACCGAGAAGAAGCCCAGTACCGAGATGAAGCCCAGCCAGGCAGTTGAATCCGGCAGATCCTGGTTGACTGGCGGATCCTGGCTGACTATCAGATCTGGCAGATCCTGGCTGACTGGCGGATCCTGGATGACCGGCGGATCCTGGCTGACTGGCTGATCCTGGCTGACTGGCAGATCCTGGCTGACTGGCAGATCCTGGCCGACTGGCGGATCCTGGCTGACTAGCAGATCTGGCAGATCCTGGCTGACTGGCGGATCCTGGCTGACTGGCAGATCCTGGCCGACTGGCGGATCCTGGCTGACTAGCAGATCTGGCAGATCCTGGCTGACTGGCGGATCTGGAAGAGTCTGGTTGACTGGCAGATCTGGAAGAGTCTGGTTGACTAGCAGATCTGGAAGAGTCTGGTTGACTGGCAGATCTGGAAGAGTCTGGCTGACTGGCAGATCTGGAAGAGTCTGGTTGACTGGCAGATCTGGAAGAGTCTGGTTGACTGGCAGATCTGGAAGAGTCTGGTTGACTGGCAGATCTGGAAAAACCCCACTAAATACAACAAACAATAAACCCATGTCACACCCTGGCCTGACCAACTAATTAACTAAAACACAAAATACTAAGACCAAGGCGTGACAAGAACATACAACAAAAGTAGGTGTGTCCAAACTTTTGACTGGTACTGTATATTCAGGACTCTGAAAGTGCTCGTTCGAACATTTATATATTTCTTAATTCCTTTTTTTTTAAATTGGGGGATTTGCATGTATCGTTTTGTTTTGTTTGGTATTACGGCACTGTTGGAGCTAGGAACATAAGCATTTAGCCACATCCGTGATAACATCTGCAAAATATGTGTACGCGACCAAAACGATTTGATTTGAGATTTGTACATGGACTTGTTGCTTTGATAACCCACTGTTCTAAGGATATGTGACTATTATCTTTGAAGAGTTTCGTCAATAGTATGTTTATTATGTCTATGTTGAGGCTTTGATGGTTGCCATTTTGCCATTAGAATGATCCGGACTTATGAAAGAAATTGCTACAATTTTAAATTCTTGAGCATCAAGCAGTTGTGTTATATTGTCTTGGGCAAGCAATGGTAAGAGAATAAGTGGTCCATTTAAATTGAAATCACGCCTTTAATGTTCTGTATTCTGGCTTCAAGGGTTCTGTTTTGTTTGGTTGTCCTTTCTTTTGGGTTGCGCTCACTTACTGTTTGTGTTTGTGTACGTCACAGGAGGTTGGTGGCAACTTAATTGGGGAGGACGGGCTTGTGGTAATGGCTGGGGCAGAATAAGTGGAATGGTATCAAATACATCAAACACGTGGTTTCAATGTGTTTGACATTCCATTTGCTCCGTTCCGGCCATTATTATGAGACGTTCTCCCCTCAGCAACCTCCTGTGGTTTACGTGTCTGTATGTGGGTGTGTGTGTGTGTGATGGTGTACCTTTATACAGTAAGTCTCAAGTTTGATTTAGTTTTGTGCCCCTCCAGAGGAAAACATCAACATCTGTGTTGTGAATTAAGCCAGGGGGACCGGCAATATCACATTAAAGTTGTACCCTTTACCCTTTTATGTACCTTTTATTTGTTCGTATTTACTCTGTTTTTATCAGTTTGCTATTGTTTGTTTAGTCAGGCACTTAAGTTGAAAAACGTAACACAAAAGGGAACTGGAAGAGAATTTGCAAGAAATAGGCTTTGTCCTAAAGGCAGGATTTTTACTGTTCTGTGTATAGATGATGGCATCAGATGGGGTACAGGAGAGCACGCGGGTGACTGTCAACATCCTGGTGATTGACGCCAATGACAACACTCCCACCTTCGGTGAAGTCTCCTACAGCGTTAAGGTGTTCACTGACATGCAGCAAGGAGAAACAGTACTACAGGTAATCAATACATATCTGTCTCTAACTTCCTGTCCCCCTTTCTCTCTGGCTCTCATTCTTCTCTTTTTCTCTTTATGTCTCTCTCCCATGCTCTCGCTCTTTCTCTTTCGGTCTCTTCTTTCCCTCACACTCTCTCTCTCTCTCTCTCTCTCACTCTCCCTATTTCTCCCGCCTCTCTTTCTCGCGTCCAGTTTCCGCAAACAAACGTTGCCTTAGATCAACATTCCCAGCCCCAGAACAATCCACTCTTTCTTTGATCAGAGCTGATGACTCAAGAACAATCTACTTTCTTAATACAGTGGTCCAGACTCAAATATCATCAGCTCAATATTAACATAACTTGACGTAATACACTACCATGAGTCAACAGTCAGGACTCCAAATCAATCTCCTCTCCTATAACAACAACTGTCACTGAAATAGCTCCAGGGTCCTCCCGGGGTGCGCAGCGGTCTAAGGCGCTGTATCGCAGTGCTAGAGGCGTCACTAAAGACCCCGGTTCGATCCTGGGCTGTGTCGCAGCCTGCTGCGGCCCGGGAGACCCATAAGGAGGCCCACAATTGTCCCAGTGTCGTCTGGGTTAGGTAAGGGGAGGTTTTGCCCATCACGCTCTAGCGACTACTTGTGGCGGACTGTGCGCATGCATGCTGACTTCGGTCGCCAGCTGTACGTTGTTTCCTCTGACTCATTGGTGCGGCTGGCTTCTGGGTTAAGCGAGCAGTGTGGCTTGGCAGGGTTGTGTTTCGGGGGACGGATGGCTCTCAACCTTTGCCTCTTTTGAGTCCGTACAGGTTTTACAGCGATGGGACAAGACTCTAACTACCAATTGGATAACACGAAAAAGGGTTTTAATAAAAATATTTGCTCCAGGGAGATCTGGTTTATGGTTTGTCGTCCTCTCTACAATCTGTCTGAATGGATTGCAGAGTTTATTTAGTTTGACTAGGATTCTAGTTTGATTGGTTTAAAGGTTTGGGGTTGTGTTGGGTGTGTGTGAGTGTGTATGAGTGCATGCGTGCACGTTTTTGTTTAGGGTCAAATTGTTTCCAGCAGGAAGTCCCCACATTGACATATCTGGTTTTGTGGGGTTCGTTCAGCAGCAGTGTGCGTTTGTCTCTCATTTGGTAAGCGGAGCATGATCTCCCATCTCAGTCGCTCAGCACACAGTCACAAAAAAAATGTCAGACATAGAAAAGGTCAAGTTTAATCTGTGTTTAAAATCAGCTGCCCAGCCCAGCTGAAATGAGGCCAGGGGTCACGTGGCGGAAGACCATTTAACCTGCTTTTATAAGCAGTTTATATGAGAATCTCCTGGCCTCTAAGGAGGCAGGTTTATTTGATGTTGCTCCTCTTGCTTTTTCATCTCTTAGACATCATAGCTCTATATGGAAAAAGGGTTCAGTAAGCTACCTTAGCACGGATTAACATTGCAAGGCCTTGCAGATATGGAGCTGACGTTAAATTAAAGCCTGGCTATGGGTTCTAAACGGTGGTGTGTCCAAATGAATTGGCCAGAATGGAGGGGTGGATGTTTCATTTTGGAGATAGCACAGCATGGTTCTAAGATCTATTTAAAACAAAAAACTACATTTTAAGTGAGAAGTAGGCATTAGTCTGAAGCCGAAAAATAAATAAATTTCACATGAGCACCACAATGCCTACTGTACTCTACCCATGCTCTACTTAGGTTTTCCAGCACACAGCTTTGACCTACTACAGTAGCTATGTTGGTCTATTGTATTTCAAACATGTGTAGGCAGGTTTCTTATTGTATTTAAAACTTCTCAAACAGCCTAATTCATACTCTTAAAGGAGGTGCTCCCACAATAATGTGACTTGTACCGCATACAAATATTAAGTATTGGATTTTTCACGCAGCACTTTAATCCCACATTTTCAAGCTTTTTTTATTATATGAATACAAGACCATCATGCTTGATTGAGCGAGCTGTTTTGTCATGTAGTAATGTGGTGTCTGCCTGTACTTTTTTAAACCTTTTTATTTAGCAATGTTTATGATAAGCCAATATATTGCTTGATCGGGCAATGCGGTCCAGAGGCTCCATACGGAGGGTGTGGGGAAATTGCGGAGACTCCGGAGGCTTGCGCAGGCCAAATCAAGCTCTGTACCGCATCGCCATGCGTCTCCCACATTTTGCAGAGGGCTCTGTATAGCTCCGTATAACTCTGCATTGACATGATTGGTTGATGGTAGGTGGGGGAGAGGTACGTCCTGTATAAACCAAAACGTTCTTCCTTGACAACTTCCTTCACAACAGCTCTGCTCTGCGAAGCGCAAGAAGTATGAATGCCGCATCACAGTAAATGCTGTCCCGCCAATACAGACACCAGATTGACAATAAATCGGTGTTTACGCTTATGCTATGCACCCTGTCATATACGCATTATCTTGACACTAATTAAAACCTTTTGTTGACTAGGGGGCACTATTTTCATTTTTGGGAAAAATAACGTTCCCATAGTAAACGGGATATTTTGTCAGGATAAGATGCTAGAATATGCATATAATTTACAGCTTAGGATAGAAAACACTCTAAAGTTTCCAAAACTGTAAAAATATTGTCTGTGAGCATAACAGAACTGAAATTGCAGGCGAAAGCCTGAGAAAAATCCAATCCGGAAGTGACTCATCTTTTGAAAGCTCTGCTTTCCAATGGACTTCCAATGGGCTATCAACCAGATTACTTTTTCTCCGTATTCCCCAAGGTGTCTACAGCATTGCGACTTAGTTTTACGCATTTATGTTGAAGAATACCCGTAAGCGGCTACATTGCGCAACTGGTCACCTGATGGCTCCCAGAGTGATTCTCGCGTCAAATACAGAGGTAGCCATTATTCCAATCGGTCCTACTGAAAAACCAATTGTCCCGGTGGATATATTATCGAATAGATATTTGATAAACACCTTGAGGATTGATTATAAACAACGTTTGCCATGTTTCTGTCGATATTATGGAGCTAATTTGGAATATTTTTCGCCGTTTTTGTGACTGCAATTTCCGGACGATTTCTCAGCCGAACATGAAGAACAAACGGAGCTATTTCACCTACAAAAATAATATTTTTGGAAAAAAGTAACATTGGCTATCTAACTGGGAGTCTCGTGAGTGAAAACATCCGAAGCTCATCAAAGGTAAACGATTTAATTAGATTGCTTTTCTGATTTCTGTGACCAAGTTACCTGCTGCTAGCTGGACAACATGCTATGCTAGGCTATCAATAAACTTACACAAATGCTTGTCTAGCTTTGGCTGTAAAGCATATTTTGAAAATCTGAGATGACAGGGTGATTAGCAAAAGGCTAAGCTGTGTCTCATTATATTTCACTTGTGATTTTCATGAATAGAAATATTTTCTAGGAATATTTATGTCCGTTGCGTTATGCGAATTAGTGTCAGTCGATGATTACGCTCCCGCACGCGGGATGGGGAGTCACTGAGGTTAAATGGAATGTCTGTTGATGACAGGAAGCTTTTGTTGTTGTTCATTCACTCAGTACTGATTGAACTTTTATTTCTCTTGCTTCTTATTGTAAAAAAAATGTAACAGTTGATATATTGCAAACAGTCACATAGCTAACCAAATTAGGAAGCATTACAGTTATAATGGATTATAATGGATACGTCAGATGTCCCAATGTTCTTTTGATAGGGAAATGTTCTTTAGAATGGATCTTTCAGAGTACCATACTTAAGTATTTAAACAGCTGCCGACTGAATATTCCTGTGTTCCTCTTTCCTCGAGAAGGTTTCAGAGTTTCTAACCATTTCATACTTTTCAGCTCACACTGTCCGTGTACTGGTCTTGTAGAGTCTAATGATTCGTGACGTCCGGTTGACACCGTTCACCTGCTTGGTCGGATGTACATTTCGTCACGCACTCTGGAAAAAGGGGCATTCCATGACGCCGACATACTGTCTGTGCTCACATGGGTGTGGTCACTAACTGGTTAAGACTTCATATGAAAACAATTATCTCATTTAGAAGGCTGACATCCCATCTTCTCACAAATAGTTTCATATTTAATCATATAAGTTCCACAACATCTGGATGTGAATCTGATCACTGGGAGATATACACATTCAGAGATACAGTTATGTTCTACTGGCCTTAGTTACATCACAAATTAGTAATGAATTCGACATGATTGATCTTTAGGTACCCACGGACCCTTCCAACTGTTTGGATTACAGAAATATTGTTTCATTATCCAACCTTGGATGTCACAGTACTACAAAATCTCTCTGTTGTCACGAATGAATTTTTAACTTCCCTTTCATTGTGTGGGAGAGAGAGAGTTCCTGCAGGTATTTATGACCATCGTAAAATGGCCAACTTCACCTCCCTCCCCCTCTGCAGGAGGGGGGGAGGATCTGGCACCTATGAAGTCATGACACCATTCTACTGCTAATGTTTGTCAATGGAGATTGCATGGATGTGTGCTCGATTTTATACACCTGTCAGCAAAGGGTGTGGCTGAAATAACTGAATCCACTTATTTTAAGGGGTATCCACATACGTTTGTATATATAGTGTATATTGTCAACATTGAGTTGTGCCGGTGCATGATCCATCCATACAGCTAATATTACAGCTTTGTTGGCTTGTAGCTAGCTAACATTACTGGCTAACTTTATTTGGCTATCTAACTGGCAATAGCAGCCAAGGACATTCGCTATCTTATTTGTGCTTATTTCAGGCAAGTGTCAAGTCTCAATGCCAACAGTTACACAGATGACTTCAGCCATGTGAAAACCCTTCCATAGCAAAATATAGCTAACTTCCTGTTCTAGGAGCTTGCTTCTTATCCGACTGGAGTTGGCTAGCTACTATAGCTGTTGCTGCACAACCCAAGTGACTTGGTTAGGTTTTAGAACTCTGAGATTCATCTGAAAAAAATCTAGGATTGTCAGAAATGCTACAAAAAGTTAGCACATCGTTGGTTCTTAATGGACAGAAATGAGCATGTGAGAGCAATTTAAATGATACATTTAATAAAAAGTGTTGCACCTACAAACTTAATCAGTCTGAGAGGTGGCAAGTCTAATGGTTACTTTATGGACCCTGTCACCTCGTAATAACCCAGTGTCTAGAATTTGAGAAAGGTATGGGCAAAAAGTGGTCTGACAACCCTAATGAAGACCCTGTCAAATATCCATTATAGTGGTTCTCGGTAACGGCTGGACACATCATGACAAGAGGCGGGAAGTGTGTTGTGTACCTCCAAGTTGATTTGAGAATTTTCACCTACATTGGTGTCATATTGGCTTAGATGTGATGGTCGGGAGATGTTATTTAACATTGAGCTTCCAGTTACCAATGCATATACTATTGTAGGGGCTATCATTCCCACAATAATCATTTTGGTGTGTACAGATTTACCATATCTGACATCTGATACATCTGAAGACCTACTTCTATGCAAAATATTTATCTGCTTCTAATGACGAGATTCAAATCAGGTTTTTTCAAATACTTTGAGCATTTGATTGAGCCTGCCTGTAACAGGTGTCGTCGGAAGGATGAGACCAAGGCACAGCGTTCTTTGAGTTCCACATAATTTAATAATGAAGTGAAACTTTTAGGAAAAACAAAACAATAAAGAATACAATGACCGAACAGCTTTGTTGTGCCAACTACCTGCGCACAACCGAAAGAACAAGATCCCACACTGGAGGGGAAAAAGCTACCTAAGTATGATTCCCAATCAGAGACAACGATAGACAGCTGTCCCTGATTGAGAACCATACCATGCCAAACACAAAGAAATAGAAAACATAGAAATATGAACATAGAATACCCACCCTAGTCACACCCTGGCCTAACCAAAATAGAGAATAAAAACCTCTATGGCCAGGGCGTGACATTGCCTGCACTGGCAGCTGGACAGGGTTTTCACTTTTGGGACTATTCCAATCTTCTGTAGCACCAGACAAACTCAAAGGAAACAATACTATTTGAACTCAGGTCCGATAATGACATCAGATGTAGAATTAGGCAGACATATTAAAGGGGCAGTGCAATATCAAAACTAAAATTGTGAAAATCATGATAATGCCCTTCTTTTGTAAGATCTGCTTGGAAAAAAATGCTGGAATTTCAACCTGTTCGGTGGGATTGAGTTTTTGGCCCAGATCATGACAGCACAATCTGTTTGTTCTGACCAGTGACCAGTTATCTTTTATTTGCATATATATCCTCCTACTTTGAAGGGGTAAGCGGGTCGGCTGATTAAAAACCAAGCATTTGCCAAATACAATTGTGAAGTAGTCAAGACAATCGGTAAAGGGTTTGGCTTCTGAGACCGCTTGGAAATTAATCATAATCACCTAAGCTTTATTAAAATATAAAGTTTGAGAGGAATAAAACAGTGAGCTGACATTCCCTTTTTATCTATGCATTGTTGGCCGGCCCACATTATTGGAGCAATGCTGGTCCTGTTTTGGACGTAAGTAAAAACCCTCCATGATAAAGGCTACCTGTCCATTCCTATCATTTAGATTCTATCATGAAACGAGAGATGAGAACCTTGTATTTAGAAGTTATCTGTAACCTTTAAAAATGGCTTGTTTTCTGTTTATTTTTATTACGACAAAAATGTATTAGAAAGATTCACCTTCCTGGTTTTATTGTGACAACGTTCCTGTCGCGTTTGCAATGCAACTTCTGGAAATGTGTGAATGAGATCTGATCTGTAAAATGGTTCCCGATTATATTCATAAAACATGGGTCTATTTGGGAGGAGTACAACAGTGAGTGGACATTCTCCCTTTCTCTTTATATTGAATCTTTTTCCAGCTACTGTGAAAAGTTTGGATGTGCATAAAATCGCCCCCATAGTCTGCGTTGTTTTAATATTATATGCCAACGGGGAGAAATTATGGTGCCTGTAAGTGTGACACAGCCTATTTGTTGTTTCGTTTAGTTTAGAATTATTCATTCTATTTTTAGGCCTTATCAATAATGTATTTAAACTTGCTTATTGACCATGTTTGGCATGTCCATGCTCAGCCATATTGCAATTTACAGTAGTCCTAGCCCTTATATCAGTGTGAATGCTATTGAAGCCATGCAATTACTAGATCCATATGGACTGCAAATGGGTTCAACTTAACACATTTGGCAAAGATTCTGTTGGTCTACATTTTGTTATTTCATTTCTGTAAGCCATTTAACAACGTTAGTGGACTAATATTGGAATTGGACTTGATTCCAAGGCAATACATAACATTCCGTAAATACACAACTTAAAGCAAACACATATTTCGCCTTGGAGCACGTTTTGATTGGCTAGTAAGGGGCCAAGCCTGGACACACCCACAACTTGTTTATTCATCAAACCAAGACCATTCGCACCAACTCCAGCAAGTGTGCCAATAATTGTGATTGTGAAAATATTTTTACAAAATCTGACACACCACTGAACCTATAGCATTACCACCTGATCTTAGATTGACCCTTGCGTTAGGTTTGTTAAAATAGAGCCAATAGATTCTCACTCAATTGGGATCAATATTTTAGAAGGGAGGAGAAGTTGTTTACTGTAGCAGTTAGAAAAGTTCAGTAGTTCTGTTTACACACTAGAGGTGCGCGGCTATAGCCCATCTGCAACTGCCCGACTATATCTGATAAAGTGAAATTCTGAGGCCTGCACCCAACCCAAACCAGCAAATATAGAAAATGCAATATAGACTACAGTCAAAGACTGCAGAAATATTTATTTGTTTACTTTTCTGGCTCTCCCTTTATTTTCAACTTTCTCAGCTTGGTCTTATTGAATTCAACTTCAACAATGTCCTTTTTGCCTCTGTGGATTGACTTGAACTTTTTCGGCCCTTCCTAAAAGCATTATTTGGCGATTGGCTCTGTAGGCTATTTGGCTCACATGTACAATTAAATCCGGAGGTTTAGGCGTATGCAATAATACAAGACAGCCTAAAGTAATTCAAGAAAAACCTCAATGTAGCATATATAAATAACACAATCATTATACATTTATGACATTTTTAAGGTATTGTTTCTCTTTATTCAACCCTTCCGTCACCAACCCTGTTACAGGTGTGTACTGGAGGCGAAGTCAGGTGCAGGAGAGCAGAGTATAGTAAACAGGCGCACGTTTTTATTCCAGTCCAAACGAAAGCACACAAGTACAGAAACATGCCCAAAACATGGAACATGAACAAAAGTCTGGCGCGTGACAATACCCACATAACATAAAACAATTTCACACAAAGACATGGAGGGGAACAGAGGACTAAATACATTCAGTGTGATTAGGGAATGAAAACCAGTTGTGTATGGAACAAGACAAAACAAATGGAAATATGAAAAATGGAGCGGCGATGGCTAGAAAGCCGGTGACGTCGATCGCCGAACGCCGCCCGAACAAGGAGAGGGGCCGACTTCGGTGGAAGTCGTGACACACCCGCCCTTCAGCCACTTAATATTTAATGACCCTAAACCTGTCTGTCCCATGGATATATCCGCTAGGACGGCGGGTTATGAGTCAACCCACTCATCACTAATACACACAGTTTACAAGAGCACCCGTCTGGTAAATGTCACTCATTGTATGCCGGTCCTGTACACATAACATTACAAAAACAGGTGGGGCCCTCTCACAAATCACTATTGCCTGCTTTGAAACACTTTCAACACAGTTTAGTAAATTGAATAGTTGGCGGCTTTGAATGTTGATTTTAGGGCCCCCCACACCCTGCTGAGATACACTGAATTATTCCTCTCTCACACTGACACTCTCTCTCTCTCTCTCTCTCTCTCCCTCCATCTGTCTCCCCCTCTCACTCTCTCTCAGCTGATTGCATTGGATGCTGATGAGGGGTTAAACGGTCTGGTGACCTATGAGATCCTTGCCGGAGCGCAGGGTGTTTTCATCATCAATAACCGAACTGGACGAATCACCATCGCACCCGGGATAGCCCTTAGCGTGGGCCTTTCTTACGCCCTCACAGTGAAGGCTGCGGACAATGCACCAGAGATCCAGAGAAGGTACATTCATTTCATACATTCATTTTTATATCTGTTTGTTCTTTCAGCATTTATTTTACTCAATTACACCTTTCATTTATGAATGTGTTTACTAAAAAATGACTGTATATTAATATCTATGGATTATTTAGGTGATGTTTGATGTAAAATCTTGTTTCTTACTCAGTTTTTCATTTTTCGGACTTCTTCAGTTGGCCAAGTATTCCATTATTCATTAAGTCAGGATTTCATACGTATTCATCCATCTTATTTAGTCGTTGTTCCATCAGATTGTTTATTCCTACTATACAGTCACTTGTAGGACTATTCAATTCATGCATATAGAATCAATGTATTCTTTATTGAATGTGCATATTGAGTCATGTATCCGCTGTGATGGATGTTGTGAATGGTAAGAGGTTGTATGAAAACATATTTGACTGGCTGTTGAGACAAACTGTTTAGAATCAAGTATCATATGGCCTCATTCTTACTGACATTAGAAATATATCTTTTTCATGTATTTCTCTTTATTTTCAACTATCATTGATAATGGTGTGTTGCTTTTTATGTAATTGTAGCTTCATATTCCTGTTGGCAAGTAGCAAGTGACTAGCAAACTCTTCTGAAAGTTTATACGGACTCTCTTGGCCTAGGCTAAAAGCTCAAACTTTACGTCAGTATTGGAGTTTTGAACAGAAAGAAGTGACTCCTGCAGTAGAATGGGTTTTGCTGAAGATAGTTTGCCATGACTGGGTCAGACTGTGCAAACACAAATCTATTGGCCTTGGCAAACAGTGCCTCTGTGTGCATACTGTTCAGCAGCTTTTTCAACACATGCAGGCTACCGGTTGGAAACAGAAGCACTTTCTGCATGATAGCTCCTTGTTTCTGTAAGGGCTTTCAATATGCTATATTCAATATCATATTTAGCTTACTGTATTTGAGGGCACGGCTCCCTCCTCATTGGCTTGTTCACCTACCTTTATCAGCCTCTTTCAGCATGATGTCCTTGTTGGATGCCAGGAAACCCATGACAACCTTCAATTCCCTGATGAACCACCAATGTACTATTACACTTGTGCTCTAATATATTAGTACCCTTACACGATTCACAATTTTTCAATACATTTAAATTGAAAAAATGTTGGCGTTCACGCGTGTATATGTTTGATTAACAACTGCACTGGACCAAGAAAATATTGAGTCAAAAAATGGCCAGGACTAAATTATTCAGAATTCAAATTAATTTGGTTGGAGACAGGTGATTCTTGTTTACTGTGTAATGTTTCTCACCTGTGGTAATTTGTAGGTGCCTACAGGGTAGCAATAGCCATTGAACCTGAAAATCAGACCATTACCTTTACTTCTGCCCTCTTGTTGCCCCCACCCCTCCAGGAGCTCTATCACCACGGTGTACATCGAGGTGCTGCCCCCCAACAACCAGAGCCCACCACGCTTCCCCCTCTTCATCTACAACCTGGAGGTCAGCGAGGCCATGAGGATAGGAGCAATCCTGCTCAACCTACAGGTGAGAGACGCACAGCAGGGGTCAAAGGTCACATAACTAGATCGGTGGAGGTCAGGAGAGGGCAGTGTGATTACTCAGGTTGAGATCATGGAAGCATTTGAGTTTAGCAAACAGCAATTACTAAACCAGCCAGTATGAATTATCAGATGTGCTGTAATATCATATGATTTAATAGATTTTAAGCATTTGTGTTGGCGGTGGAAGTAAACACATCCTTGATTTCTATCTTCTGTTCTTGTTGTTTTTCATAGGCCACAGACAGAGAGAATGACCCAATCACATACCAGATTTTGAGTGGGGATACCCAGCAAGTCTTCAACCTCTCTAAAACGTAATATGGATGGATGGATGATTCAGAATAGCATTTGTGCCTTGTCTTGTTTCAGTCCTTGAGAATGAGAAATATTAAAGTTGTTAGTAGGAGTAGTGATAATTTGGAAATATATTTTAAGGAACTATTCACAAAATGAGGCACAATTATCCTAACAAGCCTCTTGTCTAGAATGTGCCCCGAGTCAATGGCCTATACAATTAACCTAACTTGTTACATTTGGACAAGGTCAAAATTCAGAACATTCACATCTGTCCCCGAGGCGGACAGGATTATGTGGATACTTTTTCTGATTGGACCTGAAGCAACAAATTACTGGGTTCACTAAAGGCTTGGTGGTACAAAACCTTAACATGAGCCAATGCCTGTTATGACTTTTTAATAGGTGATTTAACTGAAACCGATGCAGATCAGCTTTGAAACTTTATAGTGAAACTATGGCTTGTTTAGGCCACAAAAATATGTGATATGTAAATAATGATGGCAGCATTAAATACAGTGCATTCGGTAAGTATTCAGACCCCTTGACGTTTTCCAAATATTGTTATGTTACAGCCTTATTCTAAAATATTTTTTCCAAATTGTTTTCCTCATCAATCTATACAAAATACCCCATAATGACAAAGCAAACAGATATGTTTATTTTTTAGCAAAACAATTACAAATATATTTTACATTTACATAAGTAGTCAGACCCTTTACTCAGGACTTTGTTGAAGCACCTTTGGCAGCGAATACAGCCTCAAGTCTTGGGTATGACGCTACAAGTTTGGCACACCTGTATTTTGAGAGTTTCTCCAATTCTTCCCTGCAGATCCTCTCAAGCTCTGTCAGTTTGGATGGGGATCTTCGCTGCACAGCTATTTTCAGGTCTTTCCAGAGATCGGGTTCAAGTCCGGGCTCTGGCTGGGCCACTCAAGGACATTCAGAGACTTGTCCCAAGGCTACTCCTGCTATGTTTTGGCTGTGTGCTTAGGTTTGTTGTCCTATTGGAAAGTGAACCTTCGCCCCAATCTGAGGTCCTGAGCACTCTGGATCAGGTTTTCATCAAGGATCTCTCTGTACTTTGCTTCGTTCATCTTCCCCTTGATCCTGACTTGTCTCCCAGTCCTTTCCGCTGAAAAACATCCACACAGCATGATGCTGCCACCACCATGCTTCCTCGTAGGGATGGTGCTAGGATTCCTCCAGACATGACGCTTGGCATTCAGGCCAAATAGTTCAATCTTGGTTTCATCAGACCAGAGAATCTTGTTTCTCATGGTCTTAGAGTACTTTAGGTGCCTTTTGGCAAACTCCAAACGGGCTGTTATGTGCATTTTTCTGAGAAGTGTCTTCCGTCTGGCCACTCTACCACGAAGGCCTGGTTGGTGGAATGCTGCGGAGATGGTTATCCTTCTGGAAGGTTCTCCTATCTCCACAGAGGAACTCTGGAGCTCAGTCAGAGGGACCATCAGGTTCTTGGTCACCTCCCTGACCATGGCCCTTCTCACGGATTTCTCTGTTTGGCCAGGCGACCAGCTCTTGGAAGAGTCTTGGTGTTACCAAACTTCTTCCATTTAGGAATGATGGAGGCCACTGTGTTCTTGGGGACCTACAATGCTGCAGATATTTTTGGCTACCCTTCCCCAGATTTGTGCCCCGACACAATCCTGTCTCGGAGCTCCACGGATAATTCCTTCGACCTCATGGCTTGGTTTTTGCTCTGACTTGCACTGTCAACTCTAGGACCTTATATAGACAGGTGTTTGCCTTTCCAAATCATGTCCAATCAATTGAATTTACCACAGGTGGAGTCCAATCAAGTTGTAGAGACATCTCAAGGATGATCAATGTAAACAGGATGCACCGGAGCTCAATTTCAGTCTGAATACTTTTGTAATTAAGGTATTTCTGTGTTTTGTTTTTAATACATTTGCAAACAGACAAAAAACTGTTTTGCTTTGTGATTGTGGGTTATTGTGTGTAGATTGATGAGGAACATGTTATATTTAATCAATTTTAGAATAAGGCTGTAACGTAACAAAATGTGCAAAAAGGGAAGAGGTCTGAATACATTCCGAATGCACTGTATATTGAGAACAGAACAACAACCCCCTGGGTCAACTGCATCTATCATCATCCATGTTTAGAAAGCAGAGCTTTATAAGCTAGCTAGTGGAAGTTCTCTACAACATCCTCCCCTATAGCCTAGAAAGCACATACAGTCCTCAGCCTCACTGAGTTGTTACACGGGTCACTGCTTGAAAAAGAGAAGGAGGGGAGAAGGAGGTGGAGAAGGAGGATACAACCAGAAAGAAGATGAAAATTGTCATCAGCCACCCAGTGCCAATACAGTCTGTCAGAGCAAGGCATGGGAGAGGAGGCGGAGGGGGTGGAGTGAGAGAGGGATGGAGACGAGAGGAGAAACACCATAAAATATTTACGAGGCAAGTGCTGTTTACTGCCCCTTAAATAAACAAGGGAATAAAGTGGGAAGCGTCCCGTGCAATGGCGCCGCGGTGAGGAGACTTGGGGAGACTGAAAACAAGGCACCCTTTCAGCCATTTATTAAAGCCTCTCCCAGCCATGCCAGGAAGGCTTGTTTAGGCATTGTTTCCCCCTCTTTTGTTTTAGTTTGTTTACTCTTAATCTGTCTCCATGTTGGAGCAATTGTTTGTATGGAGGGATGATTACTTCACGCAGGCCCAGTGGTGGCAGCAGTAAGAAAAGATGTGACAATATCTCCAGGACTCTGAGACATCTGTGGTTGGTACAGGAATCTCTCTCCGAGCAGATACAATTGACGTCTTCCTAAAACAAGCGCATATTCTACTGTGTCTTTTGGAGAGGTCGAATGGTTACACATTACTATAACAGCCCTCAGCAGATTTGCTGTATAAGTACCACACTGTATATTCCCCCTAACCAGGTGCTGGGGGCTTCTGATGAATCGAAGGATAATTAACCTGTAATGTATGCTTGATGAGCATGCAAGATAATTATGGCATCCTAGTCAGAGCTGCTCTCTCATTTTTCAAGCCCATCCAGAATTCTTGAGGGGGATGATGGGGCGGCATAGGTTTTGTGCAGCGTAGGATGTTCAGATTCAGGCCACATATGGTGCTGGTTTGATACGGCCATATGAATAATGGGCTCCTTGGTCTATAACTCCCTCTAAATGGAGCAGGTTCCCCAGAGGCATGATGAGTAGAGACAGAGAAACTCAGCCTCAGATCTTTTCCCACTTTTAGCCAGGAATAGAGAGCAAAGATCACTACAACAAGGCCTGGACACATCACCCGTATGATACACACAAAATATGCTACAGAGTCAAAGAGAGTACCTACAAGTAGAATAGCAGTTACCAGAGATCATATGTTCAGTACTGGGGAAAATACTTACAGGTTCATGCACACGGAAAGAATCAAATAAGGTGTGCAGAATCACTGACATGCAGCACGACCTTCCTACACTCGCCCTCCACTGTGTGTTAACAAGATCCTATCAATCTGACAACAGCTTCCTCTCTCTAGGTTCTCCCCTGTAGCTGCTGGCCGCTATCATACGTGATCAGTGTCCTCTCAAACAGGGTCGGAGTAGAGTTCACAACTTCGAGCAGCTTGGGATGAATTCCCTTTTGTCTGAGAAGCAAAGATCATCATCATCATCATCATTATTATAATCATCATATTCAGGTTCAGCTTCACTGCTCTTTGTCCCCAGGGCTTCATTCTGTGCAGAAGATGGATTTTAGGCCTTTGTGGCCATGAGCACAACAGCTTGGCTGTGGAAGACACTGCTTTGCATTTTTATGCTGTTTGGAGAAAAATGTACTTGGCCTTGTGAACGCCAGCTGAATTGGTGGCAGAGAAATGTACGGACCATAACTAAGAGAACTCACTTGGAAAATGGACAACTTTAATCAAGCTTGGAGCTGGTCCTCTCAGGCTGTGATGCATTGGGGGGCAGACAGACAGGCGAGGAAGTGTAGGCTCTGTCACGCCATGGCTGACCTGCCTGGTCAATGAAGCTTTAAATTATAGCCATGAGAGTGCAGGCGGAAAGGAGAAAAATGTGTAGCTGCATGTTTCCGTCTGTGTTTCCAATCGTGTGAGTGTGTTTGTGTGTGTCTGTGTGTGTGTGTGTGAGTGAGAAAGGGAGACAGAAAGAAAGAGAGAGGTGTGAAGAGAAAGTGTGTTCATGTCTCAAGTACACCTGCTCATTATACTGTACTGTAGCTTATCCAGCCATTGCAGATCCACTAGCGAAGAAACCAACAAATCCTGGATGGATTTAGTAGAGCATGGGTTTTGCTGTTGACTAATGTTGCTGTGTGTTGTGTGTTGTTGTCTCTCCCTCTACAGGATAGGCCTGCTGCTTTTGGGGAAGCCTCTGGACAGGGAGACAACTGACCAGTACCGTCTCATCGTCACTGCCTCTGATGGCAACCCAGGCGGGGTGAGAATCTTTTATTCAGTTAGCAAGGGTGCAACGGTACACGTACCAAGCCTTCTGTATGGGGAGCTGCCTCTTGAGTAAATATGAGCAACACAAAAGAAATGTCAGGCTTTTCTGTTAAATGAGCCTATGTGCACGTTGTAATCAAAATTCTAATCTGAATTGGCACATTTCAAACTGTCCTTTTGTGAGGCGCAACAGGGAACTAGTTCTGTACTATGGCGATTGGTGTGGATGATCCTCCAGAAATGGAGGATCTTACATCATCGTTTAAGTGTCCAGTTTGGGAAGATTTTGGGCTTCCCATTTGATTACAATGGCAATGGACAGAGAGTTGTGGATAAAACGTTAACAGTATGTTGCCACGTTCAACATGAATACCCTATGCAGCTGCCAGCACCTCAAAATTGAGCTCAAACTTGAATGCCGAAATCACCCCAGTATACCGGAACAAGACGGAAATGCAAATAAACTACAACACAACACCGTCTCCCCTCTGCATTCAAACAGCCCTTGGCAGCTGATTCTGACCGGGCCAAAGAAATTACAAGAGCGATGGCTAGGTTATGTTTATATGTTTTACAGTCTATGGTTTATAGCCGCGGATTTGCGCCCAGTCTCTGTGGCTGAGAATAGGGGGTTTCAGCACCTCGTGAAAGTACTCAAGACACTTTACGAACTTCCCTCTTGCACCCATATCAGGAAACAAGTAGTACACACTCTATATAAGTAAACCATAGCCAAAATGTTTGCGCTTAATTAACAGCAGCAGCCCATCACGTTACCCCAGAGTGGGAGATGGACCGTGCTACAGACACGCATCTGGCACTGAAGGAAGCAGTGTCATGGTGCGTTCTAACCAAGTGGGAATTTACCACATACGACTGAGAAAAGCCACTTCAATGGCCTCCAACTGGTAATTACTAGTGGGAAACTTGTCTATCATCCTAACCACCCACTTCTCCCATAAGGTGACCTCTGACGTCACCTACTAAGGAAATGGCCTATATAAAAGCATTTTCGGCAGTTAAGTGCAACAACAATTTTTTTTTACAAAAAGCAATCTTTAAATGTGGTTTTTGAACTCTATACATTACAAGCATGACAGCTGTACTTTTAGTTTATGATTGGCACAGTTTGTTGGCCATCAGCCAATCGGCGTTTCTCAACAAGTTCAAATCACATGAATCCATCCAATTGGCATTTATGACTTCACAACTGGTAAATTCCCACCTCCCACATGGTTACAAAAGCAACATCTGAGTGGAAACTTGAGATGCCAAACATAACAATCCTGTCACAACAGACAATGCAAGGAACATTGTGAATGTCTCTGTGTCCAGTATGGAGGACGTTAGAGGTAGTTTCGCTAGCAAATGCTAACTAGCGTGAAAGACAGCATTTTCTAAAAAGACAATATGATGGTAGAGGAGGACAGAAGGAGAAAATGAGGCTACACAATGGACAGAGAAAAGTCAGAGTGGAAGTGACAGACCAATAAAGAGGCAGAGAGAGAGTGGTGCCCTGACCTCAGAATAAGGTGACCAGCTCTGGCCCTCTGTGTACTAATGTTGATTAAAGGATTGTAAGCAATGTTCCCTCTAAGCTGTGTGTGTGTGTGTGGGCGCAGCTCCCCTGGGACTGCCACGCAGACTAAATATTATTGAACTTCACTCAACTTTCTAGAGCAGTGGTCACCAACCGGACGATTGCGATGGACTGGTCGATCTCCAGGGCATTCCTAGTCGATCGCCAAACATTTCTGTATAAAAAACAACTATAAAGCCATGTGTTCCTATTTTTTTATCAGTCTCGGGCTGTTGGCGGTAGGTTCACCCGATTCAGCTTCCCTGCGTGCGGGGTAGGCAACTGTTGACATTTTTAACCATGTGTCTGAAAGTACAAACTCTGCCTTCCCTGCGGGCCCGGAGAGCAAATCAAGTGCACTATAGGCATACCGCTGGCCAATCGGATGGCTCAGATTACCATTTATGCAGGAACTAGCAGGTATAAAAGAAAGCTACAGCAAAGTTGATACTGGAAGACTTCAAAACGTTTAAAACCATGACGAGAGAGACTGTCAGTGAATACACCTAAGAGCTGCTGTTTTTATGAGTGAGTTCATGTTTGTCAACACTTTGTATTCAACACTTTTCTAAGTCATAAAATGCGCGTTCTTCCTATTTCCATTCAGCGCTACAACAAGCACTGCAGCAGTAATGAATGAGTAGGAAAGTGTACTCAAATCAAATCAGTTTATTTGTCACGTGCACCGAATACAACCTTACAGTGAAATGCTTACTTACAGGCTCTAACCAACTTTGCAATTTAAAAAAAATATATACTGTAACTATAGGCTTGCAATGTTATTACTTTTTTTAACTTTATTTGACAAGTCAGTTAAGAACAAATTCTTATTTTCAATGACGGCCTAGGAGCAGTGAGTTAACTGCTCGTTCAGGGGCAGAATGACATATTTGTACCTTGTCAGCTCAGGGATTTGAACTTGCAACCTTCCGGTTACTAGTCCAACGCTCTAACCACTAGGCTACCCTGCAACTTGGTTCTTTTTTAATATCTCAGAATATCTGCTGTGACTGACCATCAGATGCAGGCACCATCAACCCAGTAAAATAAAAATAACAAGCAAATTATTTAAATGCTAGCTAAACTCAGCTGTGCCTGACAAGTAATACAAAAATGGATCTATTACCTTTGTGATCATATAGCCATATATCTAAAATGTTGAAATATATACTGAACAAAAATATAAACACAACATGTAACAATTTCAACAATTTTACTGAGTTATAGTTCATGTAAGGAAATCAGTCAATTGAAATAAATTCATTGGGCCTTAATCTATGGATTTCACATGACTGGGCATGGGCAAATCCATGGGTGGGCCTGGGAGGGCATAGGCCAACCCATTTGGGAGCCAGGCATGCCCACTGGGGAGCCAGGCCCAGCCAATCAGAATGAGTTCATTACAGACAGAAATACTCCTGAGTTTCATCAGCTGCCTGGGTGGCTGGTCTCAGACAATCCTGCTGGTGAAGAAGCCTGATGTGGTGGTCCTTGGCTGGCGTGGTTACACATGGTCTGCGGTTGTGAGGCCGGTTGTATGTACTGCCAGATTCTCTAAAAAGTTGTTTGAGGTGGCTTATGGTAAAGAAATTGACATAATATTATCTGGCAACAGCTCTGATGGATATTCCTGCAGACAGCATGCCAATTGCACGCGCCCTCAAAACCTGAGACATCTGTGGCATTCTGTTGTGTGACAAAGCAGCATATTTTAGTGGCCTTTTATTGCCCCCAGCACAAGTTGCACCTGTGTAACGATCATGCTATTTAATCAGCTTTTTGATATGCCACACCTGTCAGGTGGATGGATTATCTTGTCAAAGGATAAATGCTCAATAACAGGGATGTAAACTCATTTGTGCACAACATTTGAGAGAAATAAGCTTTTTGTGCTAATGGAACATTTCTGGGATACTTTATTTCAGTTCATGAAACATCGGACCAACACTTTACATTTTGTGTTTATATTTTGGTCAATAAAAAAAAATGGCCCAAACAACTATGCATTGGCAGGGATATTCAAGCAAAGCCAATATGAGGTGATAATGTATTGGACCTATAGCTTACTGCACAAACCTCATTGCTATAGTACTGTTTTTAATTGATTAATGTCGCACATTATTACATTTTTTAAAGTAATGTAAAAAAAATCTGAGGTAGATCTCGGCTTGCATTTTCACTCAGTGATCTTGACTCATAAGGTTGGTGACCACGGTTTTCCCTGTTAACACTATCACGTGTCCCTTTATTGTGGCAATTGTGATCGAATCAACGCAATATTAGCTACTTTCTATGCAACATACTAAAACAAAACTAACTATGCAAGAAATGTTGTTGTAGGCAAAACGCATAGGACTAGGATTTTAATGCACTGGCATGCACGACTCAGCCCATACTCTACACAGACCAGTGCGGTATAACCAATTTGAGCTGCAGTACACCTATTCTCAGAAAAAAAAGAAACGTCCCTTTTTCAGGACCCTGTCTGTCAAAGATAATTCGTAAAAATCTAAATAACTTCACAGATCTTCATTGTAAAGGGTTTAAACACTGTTTCCCATGCTTGTTCAATGAAGCATAAACAATTAATGAACGTGCACCTGTGGAATAGTCGTTAAGACACTAACAGCTTACAGACAGTAGGCAATTAAGGTCACAGTTATGACTGTGAGACGCCTACAGGGAGACAGGACGGACAGCTGATTGTCCTCGCTGTTGCAGACCACATGTAACAACACCGGCACAGGATCGGTACATCCGAACGTCTCACCTGCGGGACAGTTACAGGATGGCAACAACAACTGCCCGAGTTACACCAGGAACGCACAATCCCTCCATCAGTGTTCAGACTGTCTGCAATAAGCTGAGAGAGGCTGGACTGAGGGCTTGTAGACCTGTTGTAAGGCAGGTCCTCACCAGAAAGCACAGGCAACAACGTTGCCTATGGGCACAAACCCACATCGCTGACCCAGACAGAACTGGCAAAAAGTGGTCTTCACTGACGAGTTAAGTTTTTGTCTCACGAGGGGTGACGGTCGGATTCATGTTTTTTGTCGAAGGAATGAGCGTTACACCGAGGCCTGTACTCTGGAGCTTGATCGATTTGAAGGTTGAGGGTCCGTCATAGTCTGGGGCGGTGTGTCACAGCATCATTGGACTTAGCCTGTTGTCATTGCAGGCAATCTCAACGCTGTGCGTTACATGGAAGACATCCTCCTCCCTCATGTGGTACACTTCCTGCAGGCTCATGACCCTCCAGCATGACAATTCCACCAGCCATACTGCTCGTTCTGTGCGTGATTTCCTGCAAGACAGTAATGTCAGTGTTCTGCCATGGCCAGCGAAGAGCCCAGATCTCAATCCCATTGAGCACGTCTGGGACCTGTTGGATCGGATGGTGAGAGCTAGGGCCCCAGAAATGTCTGGGAACTTGCAGGTGCCTTGGTGGAAGAGTCTGGTAACATCTCACAGCAAGAACTGGTAAATCTGGTGCAGTCCATGAGGAGGAAATGCACTGCAGTACTTAATGCAGCTGGTGGCCACACCAGATACTGACTGTTACTTTTGATTTTGACCCCCCTTTGTTCAAGGACACATTATTCCATTTCTGTTAGTCACATGTCTGTGGAACTTGTTCAGTTTATGTCTCAGTTGTTGAATCTTGTAATGTTCATACAAATATTTACACATGTTAAATTTGCTTAAAATAAATGCAGTTGACAGTGAGAGGACTTTTTTGTTGCTGAGTTTATATACACATTTCATGGAATGTAGGCCCACATTGAACAGCTATTTCCATGTTAAAATGTTACAGGATGTATTTTCTCCATTGTTTTTGATGGTAGGCCACTCTGGTAGGTCTACAGTAGGATAAGATAGCCACAGCAGCCTACTCGACCACTGTTAAAACTATTAACTTAATGCCGATACAGCCTCAGTGTTCACAGTAAATGTATGCTGGAATTTTCACAACATTCAAGTTTGCGCTCAACAGACCTGAAATTTGCTCAGTGCCAGATTTTTGTTTTAAGGAACATTGATTGCAAGGACCCTGATCTAAAATCAGTTGCGTGTGTGTGTGTGTTCTTGCATGTGTCTGTTACGATGGAGTCCCCATGGGAACAGGAAAATTACTGTCTGACCCTGCAGCCCATCAGGAGGTGCAGTCACAAAGGGAAGAGAGGGTGGACAGGCTGAGAGAAATACAAAAAGATGTCTAATAGACTGAGAAACAGTTCAATAGGAGATTATGGTGTTAGATTTATAGAGTGGGAGAGATTGTGTGCAATTGATGAGAGAGAGAGATATACACTACGGTCGCCATTCTGGGATGCAGTTATCCCCTTCTCCAAAAACATAGCAAAACGACATAATCTGTTTCAGTAGCTATAGCTAGTTAACTATCTAGCTAGGTGTCATCATCTTCAATATCCCTAGTTAAAAAAATAAGACAGTTTTCGGATTTGGTTGATGATGGTCGGACTCTGTCTGGCCAAGTCACACTAGCCATACCAAGCAACAGAGCTAGGTAGCTGGTTAGCTTGTTAAGTTCTTTATTTAGCTAGCTAGTTATTTTCTTGAACTGAAGTAAGATTTCAATAGTAGAACAACAAGTGGTTGCCTAGCTTATTGTTCATGATATGGATTACTAAATTACTAAAAGATAACAAATTATTGCAGTTTCCGATCATTGTTTTCAGGCTGGTTGCATTGGTGCTAGCTAGGTAGATAGCTACCCCAGAAGTGGGTAAAAAATATTTGTGATTGACTTTGTCATACTCCAAACCGAAGTCAAAGTAGTATGGAGGTCTACCTCCAGTTTCCAAACTATCATCAATGTTGAAAAAAATGCTTGAATATACTTCTGTATTTTGACAAGCTAGGATGAATCAGGTGCAACTGCTTGGGAAGTTGGGATGTGGTTAGCTGGCAGGCAGCAGCTGCAGGAATACCATCCTTTCTCCCTGTCTCTGGAATGGTTGTATGTGAGGGAGAATGTTGGACTATCTAGCTAACAGTTTTTATCCTGCTTGTTTGATCCTGATCTTAATTCAAATTATTTTCCATTCGGTCTAATAAATAATTGCTTATTACCAATGTGGTATTGTAAACACATCCTGGCTGCTGTGTGTACTTGTTTGCAAAGAAAAAAAATATCTATATATAAAATATACATATAAAATATGTATTTACAGCTTTGACAGTGCTACTGACCCTAGTGGTGGCGCTTGGCTTGCGCAAACAAATTATTTGCTGTGTATATTTCTTGACACGCAAAGACCCAAATGGCGTTCCATACTTGCAGGACCCATAAATCCTCAAACTTCCAGAATGGATGGAAAAATGGCAGCCATATTGGTCAGGGAGAAATCCAAACCATTCTAATTGGAATTAATGGCAATAGAGCCATAATCCTAATTTTACATATGCAGGAAAATAAATATAAGCCATGTGATATATCAGAAATTGTGTAATATAATTAATGTCAACCTGAAATATTGTAATACAATTATAAATACAATTTATACAGGTTTTATACACATTTTCTGTATAAATAGCCTCTAAAATACATGAAGCTGTACTTGTTGCATTTACATTTACTTGTCTATCATCAACTGATTTCAGCCAGTGTATGGATGTCAATTGACTGTATTGTTTGAATGGAATGTTGGCATATTTGCAGTTAATTTGAAAAAATGTATAGAATCATTCCTTTAAAACTATCTGGTTGGCTAAGTAACAAACATACAGTGCATCAATTCTTCAAATTCATTATTTTACACTATCACAGCACTGGCAAACCTTGGTTGACCAACCATATAAATATAATCAGCGATGTAGAGGAGTGTAAATGTCATTTACACAGCTTTTTATTTGTGAAATAGCATTTACTCACCTTTTATTTTGTTAATTAGCCTTGACCCACTTATTATTGCGTTCCCAGTGTTGATCAGAGCTCAGAACGCTTATATTCTTTATTACGGAGTTATTATCGCACCTGCCTCTTTGCGAACGAGTGGAATCATCCTATTCAACCAGCTTATATGAACAGGAGTTAGCATTTAGCAGTCACTTATTCTAAACCTGAAAAGGGACAACTTCTACATGTTATGCAGTGAAAACATATATCCAAATTGGACTTAAGTAATCACATTGTGGGCCTGTTACAATACATAAATCATGACAGATTTGACGAATATCCACTTTGCTAGATCAGACATGTTGAATGCGTGCCAATCCGGCGCCTTTTTCTATCCCCCACGGTCTGCGTTCCATTGATCTCCTTACCGCATGTATGGAGGGCCCCCCTCCCGATTCCCCTCCAATCAAACAGTCAAATCTACAACCTCATCTTCAGGCATGGACACACCATTACACACACAGCACCACACTTCTGTCAATGTGCCCCAACAGTACATTACACTGATAAATATCAAGCAGATGCAAGCGTGTAGCTCCATATCCAACTCAAGTGTTGCTAGCAGACACTGACTATTGAGGTCAGATCACAGACTATTGAGGTCAGTTTTCCAAATCAAATGTTATTTTGATTTGGAAAACAACAACTACTCAATACACACAAATCTAAAAGGTTATTTATTTATTTATTTATTTATTTCACCTTTATTTAACCAGGTAGGCAAGTTGAGAACAAGTTCTCATTTACAATTGCGACATGACCAGGATAAAGCAAAGCAGTTCGGCACATACGACACAGAGTTACACATGGAGTAAAACAAACATACAGTCAATAATACAGTATAAACAAGTCTATATACGATGTGAGCAAATGATTGAATGAGGTTGAATGAGAATATGTACATGTAAGTATATGGATGAGCGATGGCCGAGCGGCATAGACAAGGTGTAATAGATGGTATAAAATACAGTATATACATATGATATGAATAATGTAAGATATGTAAACATTATTAAAGTGATATTATTTAGAGTGCATTGTATAAAGTGACTAGTGATCCATTTATTAAAGTGGCCAGTGATTGGGTCTCAATGTAGGCAGCAGTCTCTGAGTTAGTGATGGCTGTTTAGCAGTATGATGGCCTTGAGATAGAAGCTGTTTTTCAGTCTCTTGGTCCCTGCTTTGATGCAACTGCACTGACCTCGCCTTCTGGATGGTAGCGGGGTGAACAGGCAGTGGCTCGTGTGGTTGTTGTCCTTGATGATCTTTTTGGAATTCCTGTGACATCGGGTGCTGTAGGTGTCATGGAGGGCAGGTAGTTTGCCCCCGGTGCTGCGTTGTGCAGACTGCACCACCCTCTGGAGAACCTTGCGGTTGAGGGCGGTGCAGTTGCTGTACTAGGCTGTGATACAATTTATGAATTCAATGGAAATTTAATTCATAAATTGAAACGATCCCCGTGTGAAAAGAATGTTCAGTTTACAATTAATGATCGGCTTTTCATTCGTTTTCAGAAATCAAATAACCCCAAATTAATAGCCTGCAGGCTAGTGTAATATTATGTTGCCAAGTTGACTAAAGAACTAACCCATCGTCCATAGAGGCTAAGTACTGTTGGTAGATAATCCACTGTACTTAACCCTCAAAAGGCTACTCTCCTCTATGTTATCCTCACAAATAATCCTGATAGGTATCAGTCTGGTGTTTTCTGTAATGCCCTTAGTGATCATGTTCGTAATGGCTGGTCAGTGAAACGACCTGTCCTGATTTGTCATAGACGCTTACTAAAAAACTTTAATGAGCAAGTCTTCCTTCAAGAACTGGCCTCTGTAAAAATGGTATAGAATCAGCTTGAACCACTTCTGTCGAAGACCTTATTTTTTGATAGTTTCAGTGGTATTGTTAATGAACACGCCCCCATAAAGAAAATTTAAATGAAAAACAGGTTCAGCCCCTGGTTCGACTGTGATCTTTCAGAGTTACTCCACCTCAATAATTGCATTTGCGAAAGGCTCAGCACACGCATACTCAGGCTGACTGGCTCTCGTTCAGGCAAATGACAAAATAACTGCCCTAAGGCTAGCCGGAAGGTCAAAGTTAGTGACTTTAAGGAGCAGTTCTCTCTCTGTGGGTCTAACTCCAAGACATTCTGGAAAACGGTTAACGACCTGGAGAATAAACCCTCCTCCTCACAGCTGCCCTTGTCCCTTAATGTTGATGATGTGGTTGTTACTGACAAGGAGCACATGGCTGAGCTCTATAATCACCACTTAATTAAGTCAGGATTCCTAATTGACTCAGTCATAACTCCTTGCCTGTCCAACATTTCCTCATCTCCCACCCCTTCTAATGCAACTAGCCCTGATGCTTCTCCCTCTTTTTCAAAGTTTCTCCCTGCAGGCAGTCACTGAGTCTGAGGTGCTAAAGGAGCTGAAACTTGACCCCCAAAAAACATCTGAGTCAGATGATTTAGACGATTTCTTCTTTAAGGTTGCTGTCCCTATCATCGCCAAGCCTATCTCAAACCGTTTTAACCTGTCTCTCCTTACGGGGGAGGTTTCCATTGCTTGGAAGGCATTTTGAGCCACGGTTCATCCTTTATTTAAAGGGGGAGATCAAGATGATCCTAACTGTTATAGGTAGGGTTGCACATTTTGGGGAATATTCAAAGGTGGAAACTTTCCATGGGAATATATGGGAATTAATGGAAATATATGCAAATGAATAAAACAAAAGAAAGGGAATATTGAATGATCCCCAATGATCCATCGCATCTCCCCAAAAAGTTTTCAACATACATCTGTAAAATTATAGTCTAGAAACGAAAGCTTTGTCACTCTCTTGAACATCAGACTCTGAGGCCTCATCTTCACTGTCAGTTCCCAACCTTGTTGAGGATGGCTCATTGTCAGGCACAAAGAGCCTTAAATTTGCCCAGATGGCCACCAATTTTTCAACCCTTGTATAAGTCAGCCTGTTGTGTGCTTTGGTGTGTATGTTCCCAAACAAGGACCAGTTGTGCTCTGAGGCAGCTGATGTTGGTGGGATTTGGAGGATGATTGAGGCAACAGGGTAAAGAGCCTCAGATCCACAAAGTCCCTTCCACCAGGTGAATTATGAGGTATGTTGTCATGACTGCCATATTACATCTCCATCCCAAAGCCCTTGCTTGGAAGTGTCCTTCACTAGACTGTCAAGAACCTTGCCCTCATCCAGTCCAAGATGGCAAGACACGGTAGTGATGATACCATAGGCCTTGTTGATCTCTGCACCAGATAGGATGCTCTTGCCAGCATACTTGGGGTCCAATGTGTACGCTGCGGCAAGTATGGGCTTCAGGCAGAAGTCTTCATGTATTTCCGAACTGCAGATTCCTCTGCTTGGAGCAACAGTGGAGTGAGCAGGGCAGTACAGATTTCTTCTGTGACATCTGCAAGCATAGTCTGAACATCAGACAGGATGGCATTGTCTCCCTCAATCCATGCAATGGCTACTGCTATAGGTTTCAGGAGTTTCAGACTGCTTACCACTCTCTCCCAAAATGCATCATCCAGGAGGATCCTCTTGATGGGGTTATCCATATCGGCAGACTGTGATATGGCCATTTCTTGGGTAGCTTCAATGTGGTGCTCTTATTCTTCTCCCTTTTCTTGGTGAGATAGAGTGCTGCTATAACTTGATGACCCTTCACATAACTAACCATTTGCTTGGCTCTCTTGTAGACTGTATCCATTGTTTTCAGTGCCATGATGTCCTTGAGGCGCAGATTCAATTCATGAGCAGCACAGCCAATGGGTGTGATGTGATGGTAGGACTCCTCCACTTTAAACCAAGCAGTCTTCATGTTTGCAGCATTGTCTGTCACCAGTGCAAATACCTTCTGTGGTCCAGGGTCGTTGATGACTGCCTTCAACTCATCTGCAACGTAGAGACCGGTGTGTCTGTTGTCCCTTGTGTCTGTGCTCTTGTAGAATACTGGTTGAGGGGTGAAGATGACGCTAATGACGTTAATTATTCCTTGCCCGCAAACATTCGACCACCCATCAGAGGTGATTGCAATACAGTCTGATTTCTCTATGATTTGCTTGACCTTCACTTGAACTCTGCATCCAGCAAATTAGTTGATAAAGCATGTCTGGTTGGAGGGGTGTATGCTGGGCGAAGAACATTGAGAAATCTCTTCCAATACACATTGCCTGTGAGCATCAAAGGTAAACCAGTTGCATACACAGCTCGAGCAAGTCATCAGCATTTCTCTTACTACGTTCCACCATTGAGTCAAAAAAAAAATCTGATTCCAGGAGGAATATGAGCTGTTGCTATCGATAAGGTGTCTGATTCATAACTTTCACCTCAAATAGAAGCGGAGGGACTTTTGTCAGAGGTTGCTTGTCAGAAGGTGAATTCACCAATTTGTAAGTCGCTCTGGATAAGAGCGTCTGCTAAATGACTTAAATGTAAATGTAATGTAAATGTTGTGAGCACTGAGGGAACTTTATGCACTTGACCAGATGATTCTGCATCTTTGTTGCATTCTTCACATATGATTTGGCACAATATTTGCAAATGCACACAGATTTTCCTTCTACATTAGCTGCAATGAAATGTCTCCACACATCAGATAGTGCCGTGGCATTTTCCTGTAAAGATTGGTGGAAAAATAACAAATACAATTCCATGTACAGATAAATAGTTAAGCAGTTATATTAAACAACTCCTTTGTAAGATGTTTTAAAATGAAACATGGTAGCAAAACCTAACTAGTAGAAATTGTTAACAAGTTAGAAATGATTTAAACACACTTTGCTGTAGGTTGCTATTTACTAGTTAATAAAAAAAATGTATATCGTATAAAATATATTCATCCCACCCAGTATTGTAATCAAAACTAACCAGAAAGCATGTAGTCCTTGGCTCTGACAGTGTAGTTATGTGGGCTCAATAGTATGTCATTAGTGTGCAAGATCTTGAGAATCAGCTGTACATGTGATGGAAGAATGCACTGTGCATACAGAGGGTTACAATTCCATTCAATTGGCGATAGTTCAACCAAAATATGCCACAAGATCTATAATTGCCTTACAGTATGTGTATCCCACAAAAAAAGGTTCACTGTTATAAGCTAAATTTTTTTAATGAATTTAAACAAAATTCCCCAAATTCCAGGGATTAACTTCCAATAGAAAAATTCCGGAAAATTTCTGGGAATTTACCAGAAAGTTTCCAACCCTTCGCAATCCTACTTATAGGCCTATACTATGTGCCCTGTTTATCAAAAGTGTTGGAAAAAAACTTCAACTGATTGGCTTTCTTGAGGTCTATAGTATTCTCTCTGGTATGCAATCTGGTTTACGCTCAGGTTATGGATGTGTCACTACAACCTTAAAGGTCTTCAATTATGTCACGATTACCCTTGATTCTCAGCAATGTTGTGCTGCTATTTTTATTGACTTGGCCAAGGCTTTTGATACGGTAGACCATTCCATTTGTGTTGGCTGGCTCAGGAGTATTGGTGTCTCCGAGGGGTCTTTGACCTCTCAAAGAGTGCAGTGTATAAAGTCAGAACATCTGTTGTCTTAGCCACTGCCTATCACCAAGGGTGTACCCCAAGGCTCGATCCTAGGCCCCACGCTTTTCTCAATTTACATCAACAACATAGCTCAGGCAGTAGGACGCTCTCTTATCCATTTATATGTAGATGATACAGTCTTATACTCAGCTGATTTTGTGTTAAACACTGTGTCCAACAAGCTTTCTCTACCTTTAACCGTATACTGAGCACCTCCAAAACAAAGGTCATGAAGTTTGGTAAGAAGAATGCCCACAGGTGTGATTACTACCTACAAGTACTTGGGAGTATGGCTAGATGGTACACTGTCCTTCTCTCAATACATATCAAAGCTGCAGACTAAAGTTATATCTACACTTGGTTTCCTCTTTCACCCCAGCTGCCAAACTAACCCTGATTCTGATGACCATCCTACCAATGCTAGATTACGGAGACATAATTTATAGATCGGCAGGTAAGAGTGCTCTCGAGCGGCTAGATGTTCTTTACCATTCGGCCATCAGATTTTCCACCAACGCTCCTTATAGCACACAACACTGCACTCTATGCTCCTCTGTAAACTGGTCATCTCTGTAAACCCGTCACAAGATCCACTGGTTGATGTTTATTTATAAACCCTTTTAGGCCTCACTCCCCCTATCTGAGATATCTACTGCAGCCCTCATCCTCCACATACAACACCCGTTCTGCCAGTTACATTCTGTTAAAAGTCCCCAAAGCACACACATCCCTGGGTCGCTCGTCTTTTCAGTTCGCTGCAGCGAGCGACTGGAACAAGCTGCAACAAACACTCAAACTGGACAGTGTTATCTCAATTGCTTCTTTCAAAGACTCAATCATGGACACTCTTACTGGCAGTTGTGGCTGTTTCGTGTGATGTATTGTTGTCTCTACCTTCTTTCCCTTTGTGCTGCTGTCTGTGCCCAATAATGTTTTCCATGTTTTGTGCTGCTACCATGTTGTGTTGCTACTATGTTGTTGTCATGTTGTGTTGCTACCATGCTGTGTTGTCATGTGTTGCTGCCTTGCTATGTTGTTGTCTTAGGTCTCTCTTTCTGTAGTGTTGTCGTGTCTCTCATGTCGTGATGTGCGTTTTGTCTTATATTTATATATATATATATATATATATATATATATATATTTTTTTTTTTTTGTAAATCCCAGCCCCTTTTATGTAAATCCCAGCCCCTGTCAGCTTCCGGCGCCGACAGAGATGGCCGCCTCGCTTCGGGTTCCTAGGAAACTATGCAGTTTTTTGGTTTTTTTTACGTGTTATTTCTTACATTGGTACCCCAGGTCATCTTAGGTTTCATTACATACAGTCGCATGCCACTCCCTAGCAATCGCGCCACTCCCTATACAATCACGCGCCACTCCCTAGCATTCTACTCGCCAATGTCCAGTCTCTTGACAACAAGGTTGATGAAATCCGATCAAGGGTAGCATTCCAGAGGGACATCAGAGACTGTAACGTTCTTTGCTTCACGGAAACATGGCTGACTGGAGAGACGCTATCGGAGTCGGTGCAGCCAGCCGGTTTCTCCACGCATAGCGCCGACAGAAACAAACATCTTTCTGGTAAGAAGAGGGGCGGGGGCGTATGATTCATGGTTAACGAGACGTTGTGTGGTCACAACAACATACAGGAACTCAAGTCCTTCTGTTCACCTGATTTAGAATTCCTCACAATCAAATGTCGACCGCATTATCTACCAAGGGAATTCTCTTCGATTATAATCACAGCCGTGTATATTCCCCCCCCCCCAAGCAGACACATCGATGGCTCTGAACGAACTTTATTTGACTCTTTGCAAACTGGAATCCATATATCCTGAGGCTGCATTCATTGTAGCTGGGGATTTTAACAAGGCTAATCTGAAAACAAGACTCCCTAAATTGTATCAGCATATCGATTGCGCAACCAGGGCTGGAAAAACCTTGGACCATTGCTATTCTAACTTCCGCAACGCATATAAGGCCCTGCCCCGCTCTCCTTTCGGAAAAGCTGACCACGACTCCATTTTGTTGATCCCTGCCTACAGACAGAAACTAAAACAAGAAGCTCCCGCGCTGACGTCTGTTCAACGCTGGTCCGACCAATCTGATTCCACACTCCAAGACTGCTTCCATCACGTGGACTGGGATATGTTTCGTATTGCATCAAACAACAACATTGACGAATACGCTGATTCGGTGAGCAAGTTCATTAGAACGTGCGTTGAAGATGTCATTCCCATAGCAACGATTAAAACATTCCCAAACCAGAAACCATGGATTGATGGCAGCATTTGCGTGAAACTGAAAGCGCGAACCACTGCTTTTAATCAGGGCAAGGTGACCGGAAACATGACCGAATACAAACAGTGTAGCTATTCCCTCCGCAAGGCAATCAAACAAGCTAAGCGTCAGTATAGAGACAAAGTAGAATTTCAATTCAACGGCTCAGACACAATAGGTATGTGGCAGGGTCTACAGTCAATCACGGATTACAAAAAGAAAACCAGCCCCGTCACGGACCAGGATGTCTTGCTCCCAGGCAGACTAAATAACTTTTTTGCCCGCTTTGAGGATAATACAGTGCCACTGACACGGCCCGCAACGGAAACATGCGGACTCTCCTTCACTGCAGCCGACGTGAGGAAAACATTTAAACGTGTTAACCCTCGCAAGGCTGCAGGCCCAGACGGCATCCCCAGCCGTGCCCTCAGAGCATGCGCAGACCAGCTGGCTGGTGTGTTTACGGACATATTCAATCAATCCCTATCCCAGTCTGTTGTTCCCACATGCTTCAAGAGGGCCACCATTGTTCCTGTTCCCAAGAAAGCTAAGGTAACTGAGCTAAATGACTACCTCCCCGTAGCACTCACTTCCGTCATCATGAAGTGCTTTGAGAGACTAGTCAAGGACCATATCACCTCCACCCTACCTGACACCCTAGACCCACTCCAATTTGCTTACCGCCCAAATAGGTCCACAGACGATGCAATCTCAACCACACTGCACACTGCCCTAACCCATCTGGACAAGAGGAATGCCTATGTGAGAATACTGTTCATCGACTATAGCTCGGCATTTAACACCATAGTGCCCTCCAAGCTCGTCATCAAGCTCGAGACCCTGGGTCTCGACCCCGCCCTGTGCAACTGGGTACGGGACTACCTGACGGGCCGCCCCCAGGTGGTGAGGGTAGGCAACAACATCTCCACCCTGCTGATCCTCAACACTGGGGCCCCACAAGGATGCGTTCTGAGCCCTCTCCTGTACTCCCTGTTCACCCACGACTGTGTGGCCACGCAATCATCTCAACTCAATCATCAAGTTTGCGGACGACACAACAGTGGTAGGCTTGATTACCAAAAACGACGAGACGGCCTACAGGAAGGAGGTGAGGGCCCTCGGAGTCTGGTGTCAGGAAAATAACCTCACACTCAACGTCAACAAAACTAAGGAGATGATTGTGGACTTCAGGAAACAGCAGAGGGAACACCCCCCTATCCACATCGATGGAACAGTAGTGGAGAGGGTAGTAAGTTTTAAGTTCCTCGGCGTACACATCACAGACAAACTGAATTGGTCCACTCACACAGACAGCATCGTGAAGAAGGCGCAGCAGCGCCTCTTCAACCTCAGGAGGCTGAAGAGATTCGGCTTGTCACCAAAAGCACTCACAAACTTGTACAGATGCACAATCGAGAGCATGCTGTCGGGCTGTATCACCGCCTGGTACGGCAACTGCTCCGCCCACAACAGTAAGGCTCTCCAGAGGGTAGTGAGGTCTGCACAATGCATCACCGGGGGCAAACTACCTGCCCTCCAGGACACCTACACCACCCGAAGTCACAGGAAGGCCATAAAGATCATCAAGGACAACAACCACCTGAGCCACTGCCTGTTCACCCCGCTATCATCTAGAAGGCGAGGTCAGTACAGGTGCATCAAAGCTGGGACCGAGAGACTGAAAAACAGCTTTTATCTCAAGGCTATCAGACTGTTAAACAGCCACCACTAACATTGAGTGGCTGCTGCCAACACACTGACTCAACTCCAGCCACTTTAATAATGGGAATTGATGGGAAATGATGTAAAATATATCACTAGCCAGTTTAAACAATGCTACCTAATATAATGTTTACATACCCTACATTATTCATCTCATATGTATACGTATATACTGTACTCTATATCATCTACTGCATCTTTATGTAATACATGTATCACTAGCCACTTTAATAACTATGCCACTTTGTTTACATACTCATCTCATATGTATATACTGTACTCAATACCATCTACTATATCTTGCCTATGCCGCTCTGTACCATCACTCATTCATATATCTTTATGTACATATTCTTTATCCCCTTACACTTGTGTCTATAAGATAGTAGTTTTGGAATTGTTAGCTAGATTACTTGTTGGTTATTACTGCATAGTCGGAACTAGAAGCACAAGCATTTCGCTACACTCGCATTAACATCTGTTAACCATGTGTATGTGACAAATACAATTTGATTTGATTTTTATTTGCAGGAGGTCTTTTGCCTTTTGGTAGGCCGACATTGTAAATAAGAATTTGCCTAGTTAAATAAAGGTTAAATTAAAAAAAATTAAAAACTCAGATGCGGTGACTGTGGCAGCCTACACAGCTCATCAAACCTCACCACATCCACACACACACACACACAAGTTCCAACCGGGTTGACACTTTAAAGGCCGTACCGTTGGCACCCTCGCCATGTCTTAAGGACTGTGTTGACAGAGAGGGGAGATCACAGACATGTATTTCTTCTAATAAATAAATAAAAGGAGCTCATTAATCAGCATACGACTGATGGCCATATCCAGCCATAAAGAACTGGAGCAAGGAGATGATGGGCTTTGATAACGCCCGCCCACGCAAGACCCACGCCTAATTAGCCTTCAGGAGCTGGGAGATGTGAGGTCCATCATAGAACAGTTAGTGTCTGCGCTATCATGAAATGTGAAGGAAGAGAGGGGGCCTATATTGGATGTAAGGTGGCAAGAGAAAGTATGTGAACCCTTTGGAAATACCTGGATTTCTGCATAAATTAATCGTAAATTTGATCTGAACTTCATCTAGGTCACAACAATAGACAAACACCGTCTGCTTAAACTAATAACACACACAGTTATACATTTTCATGTCTTTATTGAACACACCGTGTAAACATTCACAGTGCAGGGTAGAAAAAGTATATGAACCCTTGGATTTATTAACTGGTTGACCCTCCTTTGGCAGTAATAACCTCAACCAAACCTTTTCTGTAGTCGCGGGTCAGAGCTGCACAACAGTCAGGAGGAATTTTGGACCATTCCTCTTTTCAAAACTGTTTCAGTTCAGCAATATTCTTAGGATGTCTGGTTTGAACTGCTCTCCTGAGGTCATGCCACAGCATCTCAATCGGGTTGTGGTCAGGATTCTGACTGGGCCCCTCCAGAAGGCGTATTTTGTTGTTGATTTACTTCTGTGTTTTGGGTCGTTGTCCTGCTGCATCACCCAACTTCTGTTGAACTTCAATTGGCGGACACATAGCCTGACATTCTCTTGCAAAATGTCTTAATATACTTTGGAATTAATTTTTCCATCGATGATAGCAATGCAACTGCAAACCATGATGCTCCCTCCACCATACTTTACAGTTGGGATGAGGTTTTGATGTACAGTGGGGCAAAAAAGTATTTAGCCAGCCACCAATTGTGCAAGTTCTCCCACTTAAAAAGATGAGAGAGGCCTGTAATTTTCATCATAGGTACACTTCAACTATGACAGACAAAATGAGAAAAAAAATCCAGAAAATCACATTGTAGGATTTTTTATGAATTTATTTGCAAATTATGGTGGAAAATAAGTATTTGGTCAATAACAAAAGTTTAGCTCAATACTTTGTCATTGCCAACAAAGGGTATATAACAGAGGTCAAATGTTTTCTGTAAGTCTTCACAAGGTTTTCACACACTGTTGCTGGTATTTTGGCCCATTCCTTCATGCAGATCTCCTCTAGAGCAGTGATGTTTTCGGGCTGTTGCTGGGCAACACAGACTTTCAACTCCCTCCAAAGATTTTCTATGGGGTTGAGATCTGGAGACTGGCTAGGCCACTCCAGGACCTTGAAATGCTTCTTACGAAGCCACTCCTTCGTTGCCCGGGCAGTGTGTTTGGGATCATTGTCATGCTGAAAGACCCAGCCACGTTTCATCTTCAATGACCTTGCTGATGGTAGGCTTTGTAACTTTGGTCCCAGCCCTCTGCAGGTCATTCACTAGGTCCCCCCGTGTGGTTCTGGGATTTTTGCTCACCGTTGTGATCATTTTGACCCCACGGGGTGAGATCTTGCGTGGAGCCCCAGATCGAGGGAGATTATCAGTGGTCTTGTATGTCTTCCATTTCCTAATAATTGCTCCCACAGTTGATTTCTTCAAACCAAGCTGCTTACCTATTGCAGATTCAGTCTTCCCAGCCTAGTGCAGGTCTACAATTTTGTTTCTGGTGTCCTTTGACAGCTCTTTGGTCTTGGCCATAGTGAACTTTAGAGTGTGACCGTTTGAGGTTGTGGACAGGTGTCTTTTATACTGATAACAAGTTCAAACAGGTGCCATTAATACAGGCATTGAGTGGAGGACAGAGGAGCCTCTTAAAGAAGAAGTTACAGGTCTGTTAGAGCCAGAAATCTTGCTTGTTTGTAGGTGACCAAATACTTATTTTCCAACATAATTTGCAAATAAATTCATTAAAAATCCTACAATGTGATTTTCTGGATTTTTTCCCCCTCATTTTCTCAGTCATTGTTGAAGTGTACCTATGATGAAAATTACAGGCCTCTCATCTTTTTAAGTGGGAGAACTTGTACAATTGGTAGCTGACTAAATACTTTTTTGCCCCACTGTAGGTGTTCTGTGCCTTTTTTCTCCACACATAATGTTGTGTGCTCCTTCCAAACAACTCAACTGTAGTTTAATCTGTCCACAGAATATTTTGCTAGTAGCGCTGTGGAACATCCAGGTGCACTTTTGCAAACTTCAGACATGCAGCACTATTTTTGGGGGGACAGCAGTGGCTTCTTCTATGGTGTCCTCCCATGAACACCATTCTTGTTTAGTGTTTTAGATATCGTAGACTCGTCAACAGAGATGTTATCATGTTCCAGAGATTTCTGTAAGTCTTTAGCTTTAGGATTATTCTTAACCTGATTGAGCATTGTGTGCTATGCTCTTGCAGTCATCTTTGCAGGACGGCCACTAATAGGGAGAGTAGCGACAGTGCTGAACTTTCTCCATTCATAGACAATTTGTCTTATCATTGTTGTTTCTTATTTTCAGTGAAGCTTAACCAAGTTTAATTCTTCCCAAAGGGTCAATACAGCTGTAATTCAGGCATTTCACACAATCACTGATATTTAACCCTTTCTCCTAGGCTGAGTCTCCTCCTACCCATCTGTACAAACATCGTTCTTTATTGCTAGGCAGGACACTAGTGATACAGGCCATGAACTTCTATTTCTCCCTTAAGTTAACCTGACCTCAACCCCCCTTCATCACTAATCCATGGCTCTCACCCCTTATCAATGCCGACCACATGTAATCACTTCCCTGCACTCAACACATTCCAAGCTTAGTTGCACACACTATATACCTTCCTCCTATAACCATTTATATTATGGTGTAGGCCCTCTAAACCTTAGCACTCCATTAGTGACATGAATAAATATATTTTCATGTTCTCAGATCCTAACACCATGGACTGATGAACATGAAGGCTTTTTGAGATACTTTTGTAACCATTTCCAGCTTTATTCTTAATCTTAGGTCTTCTGAGATCTCTTTTGATCGAGGCATGGTTCACATTAGGCAATTTTATTTAATTATTATTATTTTATTTTTTTTACCTTTATTTATTAATTAACCAGGCCACTGTAGCTATTATTTTCTTCTCTGTTCTCTTTTTTTTCTCGAAATGCAACCTCTCTGAGAGAGATGACATGTACTGATGTTATAAAGCTTCGACCTCTTACAGATGACATGTTATGTTGTAAAGCTTCGAGCTCTCACCAGAGACAGATGACATGTTATAAAGCTTCGACCTCTCTGAGAGAGATGACATGTTATGTTGTAAAGCTTCAAGCTCTCACAGAGACAGATGACATGTTATGTTGTAAAGTTTCGACCTCTCACAGAGAGATGACATGCTATGATGTTGTAAAGCTTCAACCTCTCACAGAGAGATGACATGCTATGATGTTGTAAAGCTTCAACCTCTCACAGAGAGATGGCATGTTATGATGTTGTAAAGCTTCAATCTCTCACAGAGACAGATGACATGTTATGATGCTGTAAAGCTTCAACCTCTCACAGAGAGATGGCATGTTATGATGTTGTAAAGCTTCAATCTCTCACAGAGACAGATGACATGTTATGATGTTGTAAAGCTTCGACCTCTCACAGAGGGAGATCACATGTTATGATGTTGTAAAGCTTCGACCTCTCAGAGAGATGACATGCTATGATGTTGTAAAGCTTCAACCTCTCACAGAGAGAAATGGACTGGCATCTGATGTTGTACAGGGGGGTGCTGTAGCTGTATTTGGACAATCTTTGAGAAAAAAGGTGATTATGGGTGTAAAAAGAGGAAACGATATCAAAGATGTTCCCTGTACACTATGTAGAAATGAAGTTGACATTAACCAGGTCACTTCTCTCCTCTCCTATATCTGAAATGCTTTATGAGGCGAGGAGGATGCCTACCTCCCGGGAATTATTTGTTTTACATTGTATCCTTTCCTTTCCTCCCCAAGGAGGCCATTTTGCGCCATTGTGTAAGCACAGCATTGCCTCAATGCATGATGGGATTATATGTTGTGCATATTCAGCTATCTTTCCCGGTGATTTATACGAGGGCCTTGGAGGGTTGTATACTGGTGTCATTGTTTGAAGGTTAACTGCACTATAATGGTACACTGTGACTTCCCAAATCGTATATTATTAGCAGCATTGGGATACAGAGGATCCTCCTCCTCTATTGAAGGGACTGCCATGTCCTACAGCTGGGTAGGACATGGCAACCCCCCCTCCCGTGTGCACATTTTGGTTTTTACCCTAGCACTACACAGCTGTTTCAAATATTCAAAGCTTGATGATGAGTTGGTTATTTGAATCAGCTGTGTAGTGCCAGGGCAAAAAACAAAAAGTGCACCCATTGGGGGGACGGGACAGGGGGGGCCAGGATCGTGTTTGGAAAACCCTGTCCTACAGTATCAGTCAACAACTGATGATAGTCTTGGATGCTGGGTCCCTTTCAATCACAAAAGTTCACTTGGAGTGCCAATGATGAAGTCAAATAGAACTTTGCCCTCAAACAGTTAATATTATGTGATAATAATTGCACACTGTACAGTATATCCACAAACATACTGTAAGAATGCTCACAACCTGTTGCATTAGTAATATTGTATTCTCTGCATTCTCCGTGAAGATGAAATCTGTGTGAGTTAGTTTCAGTAACTATTTGATGTAGTGTCTCAGCATTGACTTCATTACATTATGTATTTATGAGTACAGTATATTTGTATTTGCCTAGTCATCACAGGTGCTGTTCTGTAAGTCTGCTTCAGATAAATTAATTTCCCAATTCTTTTGAAAATATTTGATACCCTGCTGCTTTGGCTTTTGTTTTGCAAATTGTCATTGAATTATTTAAACTGTATCATCATACAGAATGTCTTTTAGTTTTAGAATTTAGTTTTGATTTCTTTCAAAGCTTTCCAATCTACCGCAAATACAGTATGTCTGTCTGCTTGTGCGCGTACACAGACACATGCATGCAGGTTCGTGCGCATATACACACACATGATCAACTTGTTTTTTTCTCTCTGTCATTGTTTCCAGACCTCCACCACCACAGTGAACATAGTGGTGACTGATGTAAATGATAACGACCCTAAGTTTGACCTGACCCTGCCCAGGAACCTCACTGTCCAGGAGGAGAAGGCCAACGTGTTTGTGGGTCAAGTCACGGTAAGCATATGTAATGGGTTAAAGATGCACGTAGTGTAGTAAGTAGTATGTTGTTAGAGTTCACCTTGAGCATGAATACAACATTAAAAAAAGAACATTCCTTTCACCTGCCATTTCCTGGTATTTCCTTTCTTTCCACATTCCTGCCTGGTGCGGCTTTTCTGAGCAGGTATTTTTGTATCTTCACCAACCCCAGCTACTCCAAAGGTCCCACCGGTGTCCACAGCAACACATGTGGCATAACTTCAACACGGCCGGTCTCGATTGGCTGATCTTTCACCCAAAGTGATGTCCCTTTTGACTGGTTCAGTTCAGCTCCGTCAAGCAGCAAGGGTTTTTCTAATTACTGTTTTATATTAATTGGACTGGGAAATAATCAGAGAATAATTCTTCCAGAGTTTTTGTGTGAGCGTGCGTGGTGGCGCGATGGAAGGACCACAGCGCAGCGTTTGTTTTGTTACCTCCTTGTCTTGCCTTGATTAGGTGGACTCAGGGACATGCTCTAATTGACTAGAATACAATGCCTTGATGAAAGATCCAAATATATTTTTTAATTGAGATAAAAATTATTACTTTGCCCTAGTAATGTCAGAACTTTGGTTTGAGCTGCGCTCCGATAGTGGTAGCACATGAAGAGATAAAGGGCAATTCCCCCACTTTTCAATCACCAGCCAGGGCTTTAAAGTACGACCAAATATTTTGCTGAGCGACTTGGAGTTTTATTTTGGGAGCAACGTGAGACCGATCCACCCCAAAAAATGATGGAAAAAAGTCCATGCGTAACAGTATTTCTCCGCAAAACTCTCTCTACACTGTTTAAACAAGACAGGCTGAACTCCCGCCCTCTGTCACTCAATGGGCAGGCAGCACACAGACAGTTCTTCCGCACTGTGCCTGTTTCTCTCAGAATTCACTCGACAGATTCTTCCAAAACAACAACGATACTGTTTTCCACATTTCTTCTAAAAATGATTCCAAGTTTCATTTATCATAATATTAGTTTGTGTATCTTACTCTTTGCAAAACGCGAGTTAGTTAGTCTAAGGAAGCTGGCATGTGCCTAAAGCTAATCGCTAATGCTAAACGCTAACTAGTTAGCTGGCTAGGTTAAAGGCCCTTTAGCTAAATGCACTAGCTAGGGCAAAGCAAACATTAGCTCTAATACAGGTTGCTACCAGTGGTGGTGTATATCAGAATGTTGCATGGCTTTTTAACACATGTAGACACTGGTATGGTACTGGAGATTATGAAAATGAGGTTCAACAGTGCCGGAATTGCCCATTAATTGTAAGAGTGGTTTGGATGCATTATTTAGAAATGTATCACATGCTTATCATTTAATAAACATTTATACAAAAAATGTCTGGAAAAAGCTAAAGAAAATATTTCATGAAGTGTATTTAAATTATAATAGAGAAAACAATGAAGTGATTATATAGAGAAGTGATTATTGCTATATCTATAGTTTGTCCCTTTATCTGAGTATAAATCTAGCAATTAAAACAAGCTGCCAATAATCCATTATTACCTCTTCATTTAATGACTTGTAATGGAATACATGGATTGTTAATTACCCAAAGTACACTGATGGATGGATGGGCCAGCTAACTTTGTTAATGTAGCATCTCTTGTGAGAGCCCTGCTGGAAACTCTTACTCTTACTTGTCCACCTTGTTGCACGTTTAGTTGTGTTTGGATCTTGGGGTTAGTGTCCATTCCGAGAAACGGTAACAACAAATGCTCAAAAATAAAAAATAAATATACAGTTTGTCTAGCCAGTACCATATTGCATCCAGACCAAGAAGAAATAGAAACTTCCATAATTTTTTTCTTCATTCATTTAAAATATGGAATGATTACTGTTCTGCTGAGGGATATGGTAGGTAGTTCATAATTCTAATGACGATTCACACATTTGTTAATGTTGGAAAGGAGATAAGGGTAATTCCAACATCCTTTATGTAAACTGGAGCTCCTCAATTTGAGTTACTATGTTTGTTTCATCCTGATGACACACATTCACCAACCCAAGAACACCAAGACTTGTCTCTCACTTTGAAGTTCCCACATCCCTCTTATTGATTTAAATGTATTTAGAGTTACTCCCATAGATCACATTATGGCACAGAGATTGATAGAGTAAGTAATACACGTATCAACAGAATACAAAACACATTCATTGGCGCATTTGTAATACTAATAAAACTTCTCCATGTGGTATTGAAGTCCAGCCATTGAGTTCCACAACTCTGCTGGTTGTTATCCATCTGCTGTAATCAGGGACTGACTCAGTCCTGGGACACCAAGTGAGATGACTCTACTTACAATCAATGAAAATCAGTCATTTACCAGGGAGAAAATGGATCCTGCAATACTGGTTAGAGTTGAATAATGAATATCAGCAGTACTTCTCAACTTGAAGTCTAGTCTTCACATATGACTCATATCTCAATACTATCTTGAATGGCAGTCTCTTTTTATGTGGGTCTGTAATCATCACTCAACTCTATCCACCATAAAATGGCATTGAAGTGCAGTACTTGACCCTTAAGCTGATGGCAGATGACACTTATGCATGGGTGTTGCACTGCATACTGTGTTATTTAAGTATATTTAAGGGATGGCGTGGGATTTTGACAATTAAGCCCATTGTCAGATGAACTCATGGATACAATTGATGTAGTTGTGAAATCTGAAGGTAGTTTCGTGAGCCATTGCTAACTAGTGTTAGTGCAGTGACTGGAAGACTCCCGAAACAGCATGTTTTCATGTCTTGTATTATCACCAGGTGAATGGTAATGGAAAGGAAGTAATCAAGATATAAAAAATGCATAGATTTGGTAGATGACCATCCCACAGTTATAACTGAAGAGGAAGTGTAAACTCTAACGTAGCCTATCTGCTAGAAAGGTGACTCTAAACACATTTCTGCTAGTTTAGCTGGTTACAAACTGTAATCCACATTTATTTTTAGAGATATTTTTGCACATCCCTGTTTGAAGACCCCTGCTTTACACGCCTTAGGGTTAGCATTAAGATACTTAAACAATCTGAATTTTATGGCGCCATCTGAGAAATGATGCACACTCTCGAATGCCCTTCGAGCCAATTAGAAATGAGTAGAATTAGCAACCAAAGTGTTTGTCTAGCATCCAGGCAAATTGGACTAACGACTGGTATGTTTTTGTTGGAACTACTTCATAACTGTTGTTATTGCCGTGCATTACTGAGAAATAGTGCACACTCTAGAATGCCCTTCAAGCCAATCAGAAACGAGTATTCAACATTTCTTTCTTAGAACTGCATCATACCTGTTCTGATTTTCCAATGTCCTAGACAGTTCAAAATCAAATCAAATCAAATTTTATTTGTCACATACACATGGTTAGCAGATGTTAATGCGAGTGTAGCTAAATGCTTGTGCTTTTAGTTCCGACAATGTAGTAATAACCAACGAGTACTCTAACCTAACAATTCCACAACTACTACCTTATACACACAGGTGTAAAGGGATAAAGAATATGTACATAAAGATATATGAATGAGTGATGGTACAGAACGGCATAGGCAAGATGCAGTAGATGGTATCGAGTACAGTATATACATATGAGATGAGTAATGTAGGGTATGTAAACACAAAAGTGGCATAGTTTAAAGTGGCTAGTGATGCATTTATTACATAAAGATGGTAAGATGCAGTAGATGATATAGAGTACAGTATATACATATGAGATGAGTAATGTAGGGTATGTAAACATTATATTAAGTGCCATTGTTTAAAGTGGCTAGTGATACATTTTTGACATCAATTTCCATCAATTTCCATTATTAAAGTGAGCTGGAGTTGAGCCAGTATGTTGGCAGCAGCTACTCAATGCTAGTGGAGGCTGTTTAACAGTCTGATAGCCTTGAGATAGAAGCTGTTTTTCAGTCTCTCGGTCACTGCTTTGATGCACCTGTACTGAGTTCGCCTTCTGGATGATAGCGGGGTGAACAGGCAGTGGCTCGGGTGGTTGTTGGCCTTGATGATCTTTATGGCCTTCCTGTGACATCGGGTGGTGTATGTGTCCTGGGGGGCAGGTAGTTTGCCCCCAGTGATGCGTTGTGCAGAACTCACTACCCTCTGGAGAGCATTACGGTTGTGGGCGGAGCAGTTGCCGTACCAGGAGGTGATACAGCCCGACAGGATGCTCTCGATTGTGCATCTGTAGAAGTTTGTGAGTGCTTTTGGTGACAAGCCAAATTTCTTCAGCCTCCTGAGGTTGAAGAGGCGCTGCTGCGCCTTCTTCACAACGCTGTCAGTGTGGGTGGACCAATTCAGTTTGTCCGTGATGTGTATGCCGAGGAACTTAAAACATACTAACCTCTCCACTACTGTCCCATCGATGTGGATAGGGGGGTGCTCCCTCTGCTGTTTCCTGAAGTCCACAATCATCTCCTTTGTTTTTTTGACGTTGAGTGTGAGGAAATGTATCACTAGCCACTTTAAACAATGTCACTTAATATAATGTTTACATACCCTACATTACTCATCTCATATGTATATACTGTACTCTATATCATCTACTGCATCTTGCCATCTTTATGTAATACATGTATCACTAGCCATTTTAAACTATGCCACTTTTGTTTACATACCCTACATTACTCATCTCATATGTATATACTGTACTCGATACCATCTACTGCATCTTGCCTATGCTGTTCTGTACCATCACTCATTCGTTGTTTATTACTACATTGTCGGAACTAAAAGCACAAGCATTTCGCTACACTCACATTAACATCTGCTAACCATGTGTATGTGACAAATACAATTGGATATGATTTGATAACGTAATGATGTGACGATAATTACATTGTTAGTTTCTTTGTCATTCACAAGCATGCATACTGTATGTAGGCCTACCTTTTTGTATCCGGTATTAACCAAAAGGTATTTATGCATCCACATAGTGTAGATTCTATACTTATCCACACTCACCTAGCATACACAAAACTGAAGTTTCCACACTAGCCGAGTAGTAGCAGTTTTTTCATGTGGCAGATCTAAGGCTGTGTTTGCACAGGCATCCCAATTCTGATCTTTTTGGTGTTTTGACAAATCAGATCAGCTCTTTTGCCCATAATTGTGCAAAATATCAGAAATTGACTGCGTGTGTAAACGCAGCCTAATGAACTTTTAATGGATCTGAGAGACAACGAATGCTTGGCTACCTTAAGTTCATAAAAAACAGCCGGTAATTAACCCTGCGGTGCTAAAGTGAGCTGGTGTGTGTTTCTAGTCCATGGCAGGCTGTTAAAATATTCCTAATTATTAATTGATACATTTAGTATGTATTAAAGGAATTAAGCCTGTGAGCCGTGAGGTTCATAATGATGTCAACTCATTGCACAGTAATGTTTGCACATTTCAATTGACATGTTGTTCTTCTGTTGTCTAAAGGCTTAACGTCAGGGCTCAATCTTTAGCCTTGGCTTTGAGCATCTATCTGGCTTTCTGTGTAATACAAAATTAGGGTAAAGCACCCTTACTCCATCTAAGCCCTCTCCCTTTTTACGCTCTTTACACACAAAAATCATACAGTCAGGTTCTCACACACACACACAAGCACACACACACACACACACACACACACACACACACACACACACACACACACACACACACACACACACACACACACACACACACACAAGATAGCACACACTGACACACGCTGGCATACTCATGAGCTGGCATATTCATGAGGGATTTAGAATTTGTTAAGCAACTAACTTTCTGTCTACCCTGAAGGATCCTAAAAATGTACCCTGTTTTGGGGTTTTTCAACCTTTCCTTCTTTTTTGCTGAATAAAGAATGTAGTGTACGTTTCTGGAACGTGATTTAGCATTCAAGGAATTCCCTTAGTTGAAAATCAGACTTTTAAGGAAGAGGCTTCTGGCCTTTTGAACTTGCTGATGATTAGTCATGAGTCTGTGACAGAGACACTAATCTCAATGTGAAGAGAAAATAAGATTGAAATGAACACTGGGTTTTGAATTTATGAGAACCATGTCAGTTAAGTAATTTTTAGATGTGTGCGTTTTTAACTGTGACTATATGTATTCATGATAGAGCACAACCCCTTGTATTTCCATTATTTGCCTGTTTCTCTTCCTCACTCCACAAATTGAATCTACTATGTTTTCCTCCTCCATTGCAGGCCACAGATCCAGATGCAGGGGCTAATGGTCTGGTGCGCTACAAGATAGTCAACCACCCAGGTCTTTTCACCATCACTGAGAACGGCAGCATATCCACCGTGGTGCCTCTGGACCGAGAGGTCAGGAGTCAGTATGACCTCATAGTGGAGGCCTCAGACGGAGCGGTGGACCCCCGCAGGACCACCTTCACCCTCTCTGTCCAGGTGACAGACATCGATGACAACAGCCCAGAGTTTTCCCAGAAGACCTACGTGGTCAATGTTCCAGAGAACAGCCCTGTGGGTACCGTGGTGCTGCGCCTCAGTGTAAGTGTGTGTTTGTGTGTGCATGTGCACATGCCTTCGTGTGCATCCTACAGCTACACTGAGTATTTGTGAGATTAATGAGCATTGTGGTTCTGATACTCAGTGTAAGTGTGGATGTGGGGGATCTGTGGTTTCTCTCCCTCTCTCTGCCAGGCCTTGCACAGAACAGTAACGGCTTCAAACAGCTTGACTATTAAATGCCCCCTTTAACATCATTTAACGTCAAAGCGTCTTCAGCTATCAGGCGATTTGGCCTCCATTTCAACTGCCATAAGCTTTCAGGCTCTTTAGTGTTTCACACACACAATGGAGGGTAAAACACTTATATTTTACTATCTGAGGAGTCTGGTCTGTAAGAACTCTCTGGGTGTCTTAAGTCTCAAATGGAGTAAGACTAAGAGCCAGTTTCTCATCAACGCTCTGAATCAGGCTTAAGGGGTAAAACAAAAAAAATCCCTCTCTTGACAAACGATAATGTAAAGCTTGATAAACCCTGAGCGCCTTGGAACTTGATGGAAGGTGTCTCAGGTAGATTCGACATTGTCAAGTAGGGCTGAGCGATTTGGACAAAATGTATAATTGTGCCTTTTTTTTGACGGATATTGGGATTATGAATTTGCGATTTTCAATTGTGACCCAGGCAATTAAAGTTTCACACAAATCCAGAGCAATATTTTATCCTGTGTGATCTTCTGGCCTATGATGTTTCCAAGCACCGACCTTTCAGTTGAAACATCTCATCAATATAGTGTACTGTCAAACTAATTTAGGGCTCGGCTGTTCTACTTCCAAATGTATGTTGTAGTCAAGTAATAATCAACATGTGTGAGCTCTGTTTCAACTTCTCCCTTAATTTTGCTATACAGTGTTGGGATTGTGACTTGGGAGACATATGTACGAGATGGAATCTTGTATCTCCTGTCCAGCTTGTTAATCATCTTCTTGACACCATCTTTGTTGACTCTGCAAATAGGAATCATGTCTTTGGCTATGTGATATATTCTTATTTGTCTGCGGGATGTTTTTTCGTTAGCACTAGCAGCACTCAGCCCTTCCTCTCCTCACCAGCATCTAACTGCGCCCTCTAAGCGGGGACGCTTGTGATTGGCCAGCATGTGCATGCAATGCAAATGTGATTGGTCAGCATCCTCTATGCATGTAGGGAGGGAATGAACGGAGTCTAGCGGATCTCATTGTAGGAGGGCCGTAGTCTAGTTTTTGTTGTATTAACTGAGCGTCAAATAGATAATCGCAGCCTCTTGCGATATGAATATTGACCTATCATTATCGCAATTTCAATCTGAATTTGATTAATCGTGCAGCCCTACTGTCAAGCATACCCTCTTGTTGTGTGTGCTGAGGAAGAGAACCATGGGAATACCCAAGCGAGCACCAAAGCAAAGCCGGGGCAGAGGGGAAGTAATTGTAGACCTATTCTGAGTGACATATTACTCAACTCACAAGGGAATAATGCAAGGGAGGGGGGAGTGGATGAGTGACTGACACCTGCAACCGTGACAACACTAATCTCCCAAGAAAAACGAACAACATCTTCAGCCAGAACAGAAGCAGACAGGGATGGGGTTGGTAGTGGGAGTGACACCTGTCTGTACAGAAGGCCCAGTGACAGACAGCCATTGCAGGCAGATGAATCTCTGATCCCCGCCTCTCTCCTCTGGAGGGATTATATGTGTTCTCTTTTCTATTTATTTATAAATGTATTTTATCTTTTTATATTGTTGTATATTGTTACTTCCGTCACATCTCCACATCAAAGCCTTCCACCTGAAAGATTCTCACTCCCACAGATCGCATTGACTTTTTATTCTCAGGTGTCGGTTGGATATCTTTTCTAATCAGGATTTTGGTTGCTGTGTTTGTGTGTGTGTGTTTGTGTACATGCATTTCTATAATCATATTTCTCTGCCCCTAGCATAACTCCTCCTTTGATCTTAATAATTTTACTTATAAAGGGCCAACAAAACAATTTCCCTTGGATTCATTTGATCAGTGCCTGGATTAATTTTATTACATTTCTACATAGTAGAAGCACTTTACACTGTTTAAACAAATTAGCATTCACTGAATATAGCCAACACCAATACCATTTCTCATTTCATTGCGACTTCAGTCCCTCCATCCCTATCTGTCTATCTGTCTATCTGCCTGTCTGTCTATCTGTCTGTCTGTCTGTCTGTCTGTCTGTCTGTCTGTCTGTCTGTCTATCTCTCATCTCTCTCTCTGTGTCACAGGCGGTGGATGCAGACCTGTTCTCTAACGTAACATACCGTATCAAATCTGCGGAGGCCAGGAAGCTTTTCTCAGTGAACCCAATCTCGGGCGAGCTGTTGGTCCTGCAGACGCTGGACTTTGAGGACCTGGCTAGTATGGGCATGGGGACCAACTATACCTTCCAGGTGGAGGCCGTGGACCAGGCAGGGACAATGCCCCCCGGTGAGGCCACCGTCACTGTTCGGATCACGGTAAGACCAGCTGAAGCTCTGTATTCACTGTGTATTCACTCCTCACTCCCACTGTGTGACCCACTGCAGTTCGCCTACAGAGTTAACAGGTCTGTGGACTGTGTTGTTAACAGGGGCCTACACTACATCCTTAAGCACCTCGATAACCCAAAGATATATGTAACGATATTGTTTGTGGATTTTATCTCTGCGTTCAATACACATAACTGCTACAGTACAAACTCTCCCAGCTGATGGATCACTGACTTCCTGACCAACAGGACACAACATGTGAATCTGGGAAAACACCTTTCGGACTCTTTATCCCTTAGCACCGGAATGCTGCAAGGATGCGTGCTCTCACCTCTAATCTACTCATTCTACATCAATGACTGCACCTCCAACAACGCATCTGTCAAACTACTTAAGTTTACAGATGACACTACTCTGCTCGGTCTCATCACCAATGTGGAGAGGTCGACTGGCTACTGGCCTGGTGCAGTCGCAATAAACTGGAATACAACACAGACAAAACTGTGGAAATGGTAGTTGGCTTCAGAAAATGCCCCTCACCACCTCTCCCCCTTGAGATTGATGGCTCAGCTGTTACTGGAGCATTGCTGAATCATTCAAATTCCTGGGGACCATCATCTCCCACAACCTCAAGTGGGAGGTTAACATCACAGCAGTCACCAATAAGGCACACCAGCGGATGTACTACTTGCCGCAGCTAAAAACAAAATTTAACATCTCCCATTCAATCTTGATCCTGTTTTACCCATCAATCGTTGATTCAATCCTCACCTCCTCCGTCACCATCTTGTTTGGGTCTGCGTCTCCCCCTGCAAGGGTAAACTGCAATGCATTGTCCTGTCTACAGAGAGGGTCATCGGCTCAGGGTGACCCTTCCAACCCCGGTCACTCACTCCTCCAAAAATTCACCTCTGGCAGGCGGTTCAGGTCAAAACCTCCCATCACCTGAATAGTGGCCCTCACCAACTGGCCATCTGGCCTATAGAGACTAAAGGAATATGCACTCTATGCTGCACACGCATCAAGACATCTCTGAACTGTACACAAAATAACTGCACTATAATGCATTGCACTCTGTCCATTTCTCTGCATTTAGACACACTGAGTATACCAAACATTAGGAACACCTTCCTAATATTGAGTTGCACCTCTGTCAGTATGTACATTTGCTGTGTATCAACTGTATAAACACTGTATATTTGCTCATTCCGTTATACTCACTCTACCTTGTTGTGTATAATGTATGTAAACTTTGTTTAAACTACGTTGTCTGTCTCTAAATGTGTCTATCACTAGCAGCACCATATCACCTTCTACAATTCTGAGTATGTGTACATTTACTTGGTGAAAATCATTGTCGCTGTTACTTCACTCTCACTTGTTTCCACTCATGGTGGTGACAAGTAGGCTAGTGCTTGAAGAATAAACGAGTTATAGCCCTTATCAAGGAAAAAGCACTTGTTGCTTTACATTTCGCAATAGTATGTACCATCACAGTCCCTAAGGACCATCAGTGATGGTGAAGGATCCATAGAACCAGCACTGTAGAAGTGACAGTCATAGTCGGCATAACGCTTTATTCACTGTGTGTCTCCTGCTCTGTAGTTACTGAGGAAGGTGTGCTGGAGTTAGTAAACTCCTTTGATTAGGATGAATAAACACTTTATGTTTCCAAATCCTTTCACCTCATGGTCTCCAGGCAGAAGTAGTACTGGCAAAAGGCAACAAAGCAATACTTTTTCAGTGCCAGGAGCAGTAGTTACAGTTATCTTTAGACGAGATATGGGTCGTTATCAATAAAATGTCACACTACGGTGCAGAGCGTTCAATTTGACGTACGTGCCATTTTCAAGTGATTGTTAAATAAGTGATGTGAAGTCTAAGGGCAGAAGGCAGAGTGGCTCTGGATATGTGCTCAGCCTTAGATCAGACATAACAAAGACACAATCAGGACTGCAATTCAAAAGTCTCTTAGCTGGTCTATCTGAATGAGGTGATCATTAAATTGAGTTCACAGTATATAATGACATAATACCATGACTGCTATTCATGTAGAGCTAAAGTACTTTGCCCGTTAAATTACACGATCAATTGATGCTTACTGATCATTAAAAGCATGTAGTTACTTGCTGCATAACTCTGATGATAGAGCTAAATATGCGCAATGTTTTTGCAAGGAATAATCGGTGATTTATAGTTCTGACTATGCTCTTCAAGAGGTGATGTGATGATATTACAAACAAGTAGTTAACTTTGCCCCCCAGCAGGCAAAGTACTTCAGCGCTAGATGAATAGCAGTCATGGTATTATGTCAATACAGTGGGGCAGAAAAATATTTAGTCAGCCACCAATTGTGCAAGTTCTCCCACTTAAAAAGATGAGAGAGGCCTGTAATTGTCATTATAGGTACACTACAACTATGACAGACAAAATGAGGAAAAACATCCAGAAAATCGCATTGTAGGATTTTTTATGAATTTATTTGCAAATTATGGTGGAAAATAAGTATTTGGTCACCTACAAACAAGCAAGATTTCTGGCTCTCACAGACCTGTAACAACTTCTTTAAGAGGCTCCTCTGTCCTCCACTCGTTACCTGTATTAATGGCACCTGTTTGAACTTGTTATCTGTATAAAAGACACCTGTCCACAACCTCAAACAGTCACACTCCAAACTCCACTATGGCCAAGACCAAAGAGCTGTCAAAGGACACCAGAAACAAAACTGTAGACCTGCACCAGGCTGGGAAGACTGAATCTGCAATAGGTAAGCAGCTTGTTTTGAAGAAATCAACTGTGGGAGCAATTATTAGGAAATGGAAGACATACAAGACCACTGATAATCTCCCTCGATCTGGGGCTCCATGCAAGATCTCACCCCGTGGGGTCAAAATGATCACAAGAACGGTGAGCAAAAATCCCAGAACCACACTGGGGAACCTAGTGAATGACCTGCAGAGAGCTGAGACCAAAGTAACAAAGCCTACCATCAGTAGCACACTACGACGCCAGGGACTCAAATCCTGCAGTGCCAGACGTGTCCCCCTGCTTAAGCCAGTACATGTCCAGGCCCGTCTGAAGTTTGCTAGAGAGCATTTGAATGATCCAGAAGAAGATTGGGAGAATGTCATATGGTCAGATGAAACCAAAATAGAACTTTTTGGTAAAAACTCAACTCGTCGTGTTTGGAGGACAAAGAATGCTGAGTTGCATCCAAAGAACACCATACCTACAGTGAAGCATGGGGGTGGAAACATCATGCCTTGGGTCTGTTTTTCTGCAAAGGGACCAGGACGACTGATCCGTGTAAAGGAAAGAATAAATGAGGCCATGTATAGTGAGATTTTGAGTGAAAACCTCCTTCCATCATGACAATGATCCCAAACACACTGTCCGGGCAACGAAGGAGTGGCTTTGTAAGAAGCATTTCAAGATCCTGGAGTGGCCTAGATCTCCAGATCTCAACCCCATAGCATAAAAAATCTTTGAAGGGAGTTGAAAGTCTGTGTTGCCCAGCAACAGCCCCAAAACATCACTGCTCTATAGGAAATCTGCATGGAGGAATGGGCCAAAATACCAGCAACAATGTGTGAAAACCTTGTGAAGACTTACAGAAAATGTTTGACCTCTGTCATTGCCAACAAAGGGTATATAACAAAGCATTGAGATAAACTTTTGTTATTGGCCAAATACTTATTTTCCACCATAATTTGCAAATAAATTCATTAAAAATCCTACAATGTGATTTTCTGGATTTTTTTTCTTCTCATTTTGTCTGTCATAGTTGAAGTGCATCTATGATGACAATTACAGGCCTCTCATCTTTTTAAGTGGGAGAACTTGCACAATTGGTGGCTGACTAAATACTTTTTTCCCCCACTGTATATGCTGTGAACTCAATTTATTGATGGCATCATTCAGATAGGCCAGCTAGGAGACACTTGAATTGCAGTCCTGATTGTGTTTTTGTTATGGCTGATCCAAGGCTGAGCACATATCCAAAGCCAGTGTGGCTTTCTAGCGGTCGTGTTAGCCCGGTGCTATTCCAGGGCTGAATGACTCATTAGCTTTGTGACTGCAATTATGTGAGGATTTCCAGACGCATGCGTTCCCTTTCCAACCTTTCATGAGATTAGCCGCTCAATCGAAACTAAGGGATTAAACGCCTCCTGTTTTGGCATACTGTGTCTCGCTCTGTTTGTATGTGTGTGTGTACGTGAGTGTGTGCATGCGTAACAACACCTTTAACTGTGACTATATTCATGATATAGAACATCCCCTGGTCTCACACTTCACCCACTGAGTTGGACAGAAAACAGTGCATTTGCTTTTTCAGGGTGTATGTGGGTTTTATTTAGCCCGTTGGCAGATCCGCTGACTTCCACTGCATTCACAATACTGCCAGGATGGCAATGGAAGCTTGGTCCTTCAAATTGTTCCTCTGCAGGCCCATCCTAGCTGTAGAGTGAGTTTGTCCTTCGATAAGGACAGTTTGATGCAGTTTCCTTGTAGTCACCCAGGAACAGTGATTGATAGGATCACATCCTGCTGGCAGCTTTTTGATAGGGCCAACATGGATTAAGGCGGGACGAATGTATTCACACTGGGTTCCTCGGAGTGGAGATGGAGGAGGCACAATGCCATTCCTTCCTTCCTCCCTCCATATTATACATATTATACCTGCCGAGGCTTTTTAAGTATTTTGCGTTTAATTTGTTCTTGTGTTTGTTTTTAGAAAGGTTTCATTCCATGGAAGACCTCGCGGTGAGATTGTGTAGTCTACCTGTGTCCTTGGGTTGAGAAATAAACTCGCAAACGTTTCCCTCTTTTCTCACCCTTTCTGAAAACACACGGTAGAAGCTGATAGAGCGTGCTTGTGTGTGTGTAACTCACAAATGTTTCTCGCCCTTTCTGAAAACACATGGTAGAAGCTGATAGAGCGTGCTTGTGTGTTTGTGTGTGTGTAACTCACAAACGTTTCTCGCCCTTTCTGAAAACACACGGTAGAAGCTGATAGAGCGTGCTTGTGTGTGTGTGTGTATTCTCCACCTCTACAAACAGAGGACAACACCATGGCAAGACTTTGTTATTGAAAGCAAAAGCACTGAATCACTGTTTGTCAGCTCAACAGAACACAAGCTGCATATAGATGGACTGGACACGTGTCTGTGAATGAGTCTTTTCCTTTCACATTAAGATCCTCTAGGTTAAATCAGATGGTTTGTGCAAGGGCTCTTCTCTCCGCCGGTCAGCACCGGCCCACTTCAACCATATCTTCAGAAATGTCGTTATATCATATGAATCAATGTGTTGTTCAAGATCTTTAATTGTATATGTACAGTGCATTCTGGAAAATATTCAGACCCCTTGACTTTTTCCACATTTTGTGACGTTACATTCTTATTCTGAAATTGATTCAATTATTATTTTTCCTCATCAATCTACACACAGTATCCCATATTGACAAAAGGAACACAAGTTTTTAGAAATGTTTGCAAATATACAGTACCAGTCAAAAGTTTGCACACACCTATTCATTAAAGGGTTTGTCTTTAGTTTAACTATTTTCTACATTATATAACAATAGTGGAGACATCAACACTGTGAAATAACATATGGAATCATGTAGTAACCAAAAAGGTGTAAAACATATCTAAATATATGTTATATTTGAAATTGATAAGTTGCTTCCCTTTGCCTTGATGACAGCTCTGCACACTCTTGGCATTCTCTCAACCAGCTTCATGAGGTAGTCACCTGGAATGCATTTAAATTAAATTAACAGGTATAATAATTTTGCACGCCCAATTTTTCAGTTTTTGATTTGTTAAAAAGATTGAATTATCCAATAAATGTCGTTCCACTTCATGATTGTGTCCCACTTGTTGTTGATTCTTCACAAAAAAATACAGTTTAATATCTTTATGTTTGAAGCCTGAAATGTGGCAAAAGGTCGCAAAGTTCAAGGGGGCCGAATACTTTCGCAAGGCACTGTAGCTAGCTAACTAATAAATGTACTGAGTAAGAGCTAATACAGCCTGATACCAGTGATGGTGTAGACCTAAATCAGCATGTTGTTTGTGCAACAGTATCTTCTAAATCAATGAGGAATATGCAAAGCAAGAATACGTTAGCTTCATGAAGTATTATACGATTATAGGGTCCCCTAGAAAACACCTATCAACACTTTAGTACCTACTCTGTCACAATAACTCCTCCCTGGCATTTTAATTCATTATCTCAAACAACACTATTCAAAGTGCACACTATTATATTCTAACTATAGAATTAGAATAGTCATTCTATTTCCATGATTACTACAGTTTTGCTCTAATTCTAAGTCAATTTGCCATTGCAACATTTGGTTAAACCTCTTGATACTCCCCATCCCGGATCCGGGATCGTGAATAAAGCCTCGGGCTCATTAGCATAACACAACGTTAACGATTTCTTAACAACACTGTCATCTCAGATTTTCAAAATATGCTTTTTAACCATAGCAATTCACTAATTTGTGTAAGAGTATGCTAAGCTAGCTTAGCATTTTGAGTAGCATTTAGCACGCAACATTTACACAAAAAACAGATAACCAAATAAATAAAATGATTTACCTTTGAAGAGCTTCGGATGTTTTCAATGAGGAGACTCTCAGTTACATAGCAAATGTTCAGTTTTTCCTGAAAGAATCTTTGTGTAGGAGAAATCGCTCCGTTTTGTACATCACATTTGGCTACCGAAACGAACCGAAAATTCAGTCACCAACAACGTCAAACTTTTTCCGAATTAACTCCATAATATCGACCGAAACATGGCAAACGTTGTTTGGAATCAATCCTCAAGGTGTTTTTTCACATATCTCTTCATTGATATGCAGTTCGTGGAAGCCTGCTTCCCCCTCAGAATCGCATGGAAAAATACCAGCAGCTGAAAAAGACGCACCAATTTCGACTGAGGACACCGGGCGGACACCTGGAAAATATAGTCTCTTATGGTCAATCTTCCAATGATATGCCTACAAATATGTCACAATGCTGCAGACACCTTGGGGAAACGACAGAAAGGGCAGGCTCATTCCTCTCGCATTCACAGCCATATAAGGAGACAATGGAAAACGGAGCCTCAAAAATCCTGCTGGTTTCCTGGATGCCATTTCATCGTGGTTTTGCCTGTAGCTCCCGTTCTAGGGCACGCACAGAGAATATCTTTGCAGTTCTGGAAACGTCAGAGTGTTTTCTTTCCAAAGCTATCAATTATATGCATAGTCGAGCATCTTTTTGTGACAAAATATCTTGTTTTAAACGGGAATGTTTTTCATCCAAAAATGAAATATCGCCCCCAGAGTTTCAAGAGGTTAAAAATAAATCCTAAATTATTTGACCATATCAGGCAGCCCTATATGGCAGTGTGTTAATTATTTCAATTGAGCAGCTGGTAAAAAGTACTACTTAATTTTTTTTGGGGGGGGTGGGTATCTGTAGTTTACTTTACTATTTTTTTTTACAACTTTTACATTTACTTCACTACATTCCTAAAGAAAATACTTAACTTTTTATGCCATACTTTTTCCCTGACACCTAAAAGTACTCGTTACACTTTGAATGCTTAGCAGGACAGGAAAATGGTCCAATTATATAATACCCACGGATATTCATTTCTTCTCCGCATTGTCTGAATATGCGTACTTTCCCGATGATTTCTAGAACAGAAAAACATTGTAGCCGTTCTGATTGTTCTCAGAAACCAATGGATTGGGCCATTATTGCGGATTGAACATTTGTAATTGGCTTTGATACTCTGATTGGTTGGAGATAATCCGATCGCTGATCACCTCCCTACTTTTGACTGAAGTATGTAGCGAACTGTATAACAGCAAAATAATTCAATATAAGTCAAAGAGCAATCATTGAAGATGCACAGAGGTTAGAAAAAACCCTAGAAAGGCAGGAACCTAGGAAGAAACCTAGAGAGTACATGGCCATTTAGGCCAGTTCGTTCTTCAATACGTTTAAGTTGACGTTCAGTACAGTTTACAGTTCAGTTTTTGTTTTTGTTCTACCTTGTTATTTTTAGTGTTACGTTAATAATGATTACTGTAATATTGGGTTTGGAGCTTGCAGGAAAGGCATTTTACTGTACTTGTGCACGTAACATAAAAATAGTGAAACTTGAAACAAATGAGTTTACAATCAGATATGAAATGTGTACCACTGGCAAAGGCCAATTTCCTTGGTTTCCTCAACATTTCCATTATTTGGAATTAAGTATCTTGTGACACTAATTCACATAATAATGCTCCCACAGAACTTTGTCAGCTAGACTTGCAGATAGCAGTTCCAATCACAGTGTATAAAATAAATTGACCAACTTTCTCTTTTTTGTTTATTTAGTGTTGGGGATACAAAAATGTAAAATTTAACATTCATAGTAGACTACAGTACTTTATGTATCTATTCCTTTTCTTTTTATTCACAGGATATGAATGACTTCTCCCCGGTGTTTAGCCAAGCGCTGTACAAGGGCCTGGTGGCCCCCAACGCAGAGAAGGGAACAGTCATCACCACTGTGTTCGCTGAGGACCAAGACCCTCCTGTGAGTTTCACTGATCTCTCTGTGACTAATGATTCATATCAAAATTAATATGTATTGGTTTTATAAAACAATGTTGTTGTTTTTTACTTTTTGGGGCCGGGGACCCCTTTTGTGATAGCAAATTCATCAGGGAACCCCTCATAATTAGAACACAACTCAAGTGAGATAAAAAAATATCATCCAAGGAGTTTCTAAACCCAGAGGTGCAACATCACAAGACTTCTGGAAACGCTTGTGAAACAGACCAAGCAGACCAGGCCAGTGTCAATGAGAGAAATAAAAAATGCTTCCTTATTTGTTCATTTTCTCAAGCTAAAGGCACAACCTAGATTCGAGTCAATGTCTCAAGTAGTTGAACATGTTATTACTCCAGCCTCGTGAAAATATTCATTTTCGGCCTGCAAATGTGCTGCTCGGTGCAAGACGACCGTTACACCTGATGACATGCTTCTGCGCATGAGCTCAGTTAGCCAACGTTCCCATGACATCGCCTACAAGTGTGATCAGGGATCTCTATTGGAGAAACCGTTTCTTCATTCTGTACTGTCTTTGGTTTTACTATGACCTCGGCAGTGCATTGCCAGTTGAACCCGGTCTCGGACCCTGGGAAGGAATATTTTATTGGCCCGCCTCTTTCTCAGTTTTCAAGAAATAATGTGGCAGAGATATATTTTCTTGTTGCAGCTTTAACATTAATATGCTGAAATTCTGCAATTTTTCCATGGGGCAGAGAGAGCTGCAGTTTTAAGGCTTAAATTATTGGTGGAGTACTGTAGATACCAATATCCCTATGAGCCTCCCAGGCCCATGTTGCTCAGGGTTAAGAACATAAATTGTAGAAACTTATTCCACTGATCCCTTGTCCAAACATTTTTTAAAGGTCCAATGCAGCTGTTTTTACACCCCTTCAAATTAGTGGATTCGGCTATTTCAGCTAAACCCGTTGCTGACAGGTGTATAAAATCGAGCACTCAGCCATGCAATCTCCATAGACAAACGTTTGCAGTAGAATGGCCCATAATGAAGAGCTCAGTGACTTTCAACGTGGCACCGTCTTAGGATGCCACCTTTCCAACAAGTCAGTTTGTCAAATTTCTGCCCTGCTAGAGTGGTAAACAGTAAGTGCTGTTATTGTGAAGTGGAAACGTCTAGGAGCAACAAAGTCTCAGCCGTGAATTGGTAGTCCACAAAAGCTCACAGAACGGGACTGGCGAGTTCGGAAGCTTCTAGAGCAAAAATTGTGTGTCCTCGGTTGCAACACTCGGTTGCAAGACAGATTGACAGGAACCACTGACTGGATGTAATACAGCCACCATCCGGACAGATTGACAGAAACCACTGACTGGATGTAATGCAGCCACCATCCAGACAGATTGACAGGAACCACTGACTGGATGTAATACAGCCACCATCCAGACAAATTGACAGGAACCACTGACTGGATGTAATACAGCCACCATCCAGACAGATTGACAGGAACCCCTGACTGGATGTAATACAGCCACCATCCAGACAGATTGACAGGAACCACTGACTGGATGTAATACAGCCACCATCCAGACAGATTGACAGGAACCACTGACTGGATGTAATACAGCCACCATCCAGACAGATTGACAGGAACCCCTGACTGGATGTAATGCAGCCACCATCCAGACAGATTGACAGGAACCCCTGACTGGATGTAATACAGCCACCATCCAGACAGATTGACAGGAACCACTGACTGGATGTAATACAGCCACCATCCAGACAGATTGACAGGAGCCTCTTACTGGATGTAATACAGCCACCATCCAGACAGATTGACAGGAACCTCTGACTGGATGTAATACAGCCACCATCCAGACAGATTGACAGGAACCACTGACTGGATGCAATACAGCCACCATCCGCTGGGATTTTGTGCTGTATCGCCACCATCTCTCTCCAACACACACACTCCTACTCTAGCCATTACCTGGCAGCATCCCTACTCATACCAGTTTGTGTTTGCCTATGCCGACCCTCTACCTGAGGTGTTTCAGGCGGCATATCTGTGTTGCTACGAGAACAAACTCTTTGAGGGGCAACGATCGGCTCATTTACATTACTTTACATTTAAGTCATTTGGCAGACGCTCTTATCCAGAGCGACTTACAAATTGGTGAAATCACCTTATGACATCCAGTGGAACAGCCACTTTACAATAGTGCATCTAAATCATTTAAGGGGGGTGAGAAGGATTACTTTATCCTATCCTAGGTATTCCTTGAAGAGGTGGGGTTTCAGGTGTCTCCGGAGGGTGGTGATTGACTCCGCTGTCCTGGCGTCGTGAGGGAGTTTGTTCCACCATTGGGGGGCCAGAGCAGCGAACAGTTTTGACTGGGCTGAGCGGGAACTGTACTTCCTCAGTGGTAGGGAGGCGAGCAGGCCAGAGGTGGATGAACGCAGTGCCCTTGTTTGGGTGTAGGGCCTGATCAGAGCCTGGAGGTACTGCGGTGCCGTTCCCCTCACAGCTCCGTAGGCAAGCACCATGGTCTTGTAGCGGATGCGAGCTTCAACTGGAAGCCAGTAGAGAGAGCGGAGGAGCGGGGTGACGTGAGAGAACTTGGGAAGGTTTAACACCAGACGGGCTGCGGCGTTCTGGATGAGTTGTAGGGGTTTAATGGCACAGGCAGGGAGCCCAGCCAACAGCGAGTTGCAGTAATCCAGATGGGAGATGACAAGTGCCTGGATTAGGACCTGCGCCGCTTCCTGTGTGAGGCAGGGTCGTACTCTGCGGATGTTGTAGAGCATGAACGTCTTCAGTAGGTTTATGAACGTCTTCAGTAGGTTTATTGGCTCCCTAACTAACATTATTTAATTCTCAGACTCGGAGCGACTCGGTAAATGCAGCCATTTTTGTGAGTTCCAAAATGTTCTCTCCTGCCAGTGACGCAACAAGGCCAATATGACGATTTACAGTTTGCCGTCGTTCTAAATCATAGTGTTTCCATTTCCCTTTAATGCCCATGATTTTGGAATGAGATGTTCAATGCACGGGTGTCCACAAACTTTTGGTCGTGTAGTGTATATGCAGTGCTTCTGCGGACCCCACTTTGAGAACCCCTGTTAAAGAGAACAATGATTTCCACCACTTAAGGCATCACAGCTGATTACACAAACTATTGTTTATTACACAGCATATTGAAATACAGCACTATGAGCAAGAACCAATGTTCTCTTCGTAAAAATAGCTACCTGATTGTGTTGCATCTGTTCTGTTCCCACAGTTGTCATAATGTGATGATTATTTCTGTTAAGTATGCTAAACAACACACTGTTCCAGTTTCACCCTTCTGTTTATCTGTCTCTGTCTTCATTGGCTTTGCCATGGCTGAGCAGTTCCACACCGACTTCCTGGAATATACTTTTTCTTTTGCCCGGCTGCAAACCAGAGGAATGAAATTACACCATACAGCACCATCATTTTGACACCCTGTTGCACTCAGAAATGATTTCCCTATCACAGGCGAGGATGTACAGGGGCAGGGGGAAATCAGTATAGGTTTTTGTAATGCCTCACACCGCACTCAGCTAACTTTTACTGCTTCCCGTTCGCTCTGTCAATAGGGCAACAAGGCCATTACGATAAAGCAAAGACACATTTGGAATCTAATAAATGCTAGAGAACAAGGTTATTTTGTCCCCCAAAAAATGTGGTTCAGCTTCATCAACCCTATGCCAAAGGAAGGTGGGTTTATTGGTGGTGCAATCACCTAAATGTTTTATAGCCCCGTAGGTGAGTCAGTATTCTACCTCACATGCTCCCTCTCTTTTCTTTTCTTTTGAGATTGGAGTTGTTTTTCATTATAACAAGTGCTCAGCATAGTTACATCATGTCTTGAGGTCTGTTGTCTATTTTCTAACCTGGTCTGTATCCCTCTCTTTCCTTTCTCTCCCTGGCAGTCTCTTTGGCAAGGATTTTTATATAATTGAATGACATGCCTTTTTTTAGTCTGCATCATTATATTTGACTCTTGTGTGAATTGTGTCCATCTAAAACATTGCAGCCATCAGACACAACCCTCATCTGACGCTTCTCGAATCTATCTGCTCGTTATACCCTCCCGGGGGTCTGGAGAAACGGCCAGTAATTGTAGACTGGACTGGAACTTGGTGTGAAAGGACCTCCTGCTGGCTGTGTTCCCTCCAGGGTAGGGGGCCTCCGTGGTGTTTGTAGCAGAGGAACAGTACATGTCCCTGGGGTTCACTCTGAGCCTGCCAATCACAACCGTGTGGATCTGAACATTTCACACAACATAGTTAACCTGCAGTAATGACTCACTCCAAATATCTCCCCCTCTTTGTGCTCTCTGTGCATGTGTATTGTCCTGTCTGTCTGTCTGTCTGTCTGTCTGTCTGTCTGTCTGTCTGTCTGTCTGTCTGTCTGTCTGTCTGTCTGTCTGAGAGCACAGTAACCAGTGGGCTGTAGTTGTGCCTCCTTTCCACAGCAGAGCTGATGAGGGAAACAGGGACGGAGAACAGAAATGGAATTCAATCTCTGACATGAACTGTTCTGTGTTTTGGGCTGCACCATACAGTTCAAAACACTTGTTCAAATGTTCATTTCGACTTGATTCCATGCAGAGACAAAGGCTGAGAATACAAAGGCATATACGGAAGCGTCTCATCTTATTGCTTACTAGAACTGAAGGAAATCAATGAGAGAAGTGTAATGAATACCTATTATCAAAGTCCTCAGGGCTCCCGAGTGGCGCAGCGTTCTGAGGCACTGCATCTCAGTGCTAGAGGTGTCACTACAGACCCTGATTCGATTCCAGGCTGTAAAACAAAACACTTGTTGTGTGATGATAGAAAAATGTCTATAATTTCATATTATACTCTATTGTTTATTTCGTTGTGTCGCAAATCACTCTCTTTACGGCAATATTTTTTTCAAGTTACAGTATTTCCTTTATAACATTTTTAATGACATCACAAAATAACAACCGAAATTACATTATTATTCTTTAGATCGCCTCTTACCATTCCCCAAGTTCTATGTTAGAAATATTGTTCCAGTATTCACTCCAGAACGTGTTAGAGTTTCAGCTGGAAAATGTCTGTGAAAGAAAGGCACATTCCTGTGTGAATTTGGAGAGGGATGTTCTCTCCTTGATTTACAACACAGTGTGGACTGTCTTTCCCTCCACCAGCTCCCTTCTCCCTCCTCTGCGGGTGAAAGCGGGTCTGGCTGAACTTATTTATTGCAAAGCTGATCTGACCTATTTGGATCCTTACAGGACAGTAAGGACAGTTAGCTTGCGAGCCAGCCAGCTAACGTTAGCTAGCTAGCTAACAGTACTCTTTAGCTTGAAATTAAAACAACTTTCTGACAAAATTTGAAATGTGAATATCTGAACATGTAGTTAGCGAGACTATCTTACCCGAATACATGGATGGATGCTTCTCGCTCTCTGTCACGAATGCCATGGTTGCCTTAGTTTGAAGATGTTATCCGGAGACAGGTGTTTTATACAACAGCCTTCTGTGTGTTCTCTTTTTGACTCCGTCTGCATATTTGCAATCAAACGGCAGAATATCATACTCTAATTCCACTGTGCATTCCACTGATTTCAAAACTTTCAAAACAAAGTGGAGAGCAACACCTTTTCAGTTCTACTATGTAATATCTTTCAAAAAGTTATGTTTAAAAGGATTAACTACATATACTGAGCAGCTCATGTTATAGACGAAGCATGCTACATGCCAGACTAATCTGAACTCATCTCTCGGCTTGTCCAGCCCACCCATTAACTCAGGCAATCATGGCTAGGGAAGGCTCCTCACTTTTTCTGTGGCTTAACCAACTAGGCTCGTAATATAGCAATTTTATTTGTATTTACAGATTACATACAAGTTTGATATTAAGGCACATGAAAGTTCCTGAAGGTATTTCTGCCAAAACACATTTTTATACAAATTTTTAAAAGTTTACATTCAAATGGCTATCCTGTGAAGTAGTGACACATGACACGCCTAGTTTCCTGAAATTAGTCACAAACAAAATAATGATCTTGTCGGCTAAATTAACTAGTGTAGCCCACAGCCATATGCAATAGCCACAACAGGACCTAACATAAGGACAACACTGAGTATGCAATTCTGTTCTTCTGAAATAGACTACATTTTTTTCATATCATGTTTCTTTAGACCTGTCTAAAATGCATAATGGATTCATTGTGAAGGTTTTGTCTATATTACATTTCTTTATTAGACTTTTTAAAATGTAGAAGTTTCAAAGGTCTGCATTAGTGGCTTGTTGGCTATGCATGGAAGTCACAAGATACCAAATGTGTTTATGTAAATAATAACGGTTAATTACCATGTAACCGGCAGCTGTTTGCGTGACAATCACCAGCTGACAAAATTTTATGACCGCCACAGCCCTAGTCCCAACATACATTTCTTAGATGTCAAAGTGGTAAATATCTCCATTTTTGGTGAGTGTTTTCCCCAGCAGAACGCATAAAATATTTATGGTCTGTGAGCAAAAAGCCAGACAAGGGGAGTTGCTGTAAACCTGAAAGCACAAGTAGATATAGTACGATGTTACTGTATCTACAGTCAAGGCAATCCCCATAGTACTGCTGTCTTGGAACCAGTATGAGACCTGCCATTGAATGTCAAATGTGGAAACTGGAAATGTTGATACTGAACTGCACAGTTTATAGGGGAAGGGAAATGGGGGAGAGGACATAATCTCATTTTTATAAATGTTTATTTTAAATAGGTGCATGGTCTCTGATCCTGAGGGCTTGTTTGGCCTTTCAACTCACACTGCAGTGGCCAAATGGCCTGGGGTTCTACTTCTTAGTAATATTTCAAAGTCAAAACTTGGCCTTACATGTTAAGGGACAGCATATGACTGGTGTTGGAATCCGAAATGGTGTGCCTTTATTGGTTGCCCTTGGGCAAGATACCGTACTTAGCCTATGCCATTATGTTCAACTGAAATAAAAATTCAGACAGAATGCTGACACTTTTGTTATAATATTTGGTAGGTGCCGTGTGCAGTTGCCAAACAAAAAGGCATTTGGTTTCTGTTCTTATTATGCTCAGTTTGGATCTAACACAAATGCCGTATTCTACGCACACAGCCTGGATGTTACACACATGCCCCTCAGTGTATCCGTAAGCTCTCTCTGATGATTTCTCACAACCTTCGGCAGATGTATTTGTGTGAGTAAACCACCCAAGGGATCTAACATCTCTAACCCCCGCATTTGCTCAGTTCTGCCCAGTTTGACTCTACAGCACAGAAAACCCATTAGGCTTTCTCAAGTCCCGCATTCTCAGTTCTGCTGAAGGGCACTGAAGTATTATCTTCTATTAGAAGACAGTAAGAAAAAAAAGTGGGGGGGGGATGTGGAGCTTGAAAGTGGTATAATTGAAAAAGATAGTTATGAGATAATCAGCTATCTGAAAGCATTATTAATCTTAATTAAAGGGTCATATTAAAGTCCCAGCTTTTATCAATACCTGAAAGTGGATTTGATTTGGGCATGGAGGGATAGGGTGGGTGTTATTTAACCCCAAGAGATGATGGGTTTCATCTATGAATACAGTAAAGGGTAATGTGATGAGCTGTCCTCCTACTGGTAATAAGGGGATGAGACCCTGTCGTGTAGTCACAGTGTAGCAGAGGTAGTTCATCGAGGTTCATTTGAATGGAGAGTACCTGCCGGAGACAATAGTGAAGTCGGAAAACACACCCATGAGTCATATTCACAATTAAGACCTACCAAAAGGTGAAAGGCCTCCTGCGGGGACAGAGACTGGATTTAAAAAAAATAAAAAATATAGGACAAAACACATAAAATAGAGGTGTTCCCTCACCTAACATGTCTGTCTTGCCCCTGTGTTTCTGTCCCAGGGTACTCCAGCCAGTCTGGTGCGTTACAGAGTGGACGAGGACCAATCACCTTACAGCGGTAGCATCTTTGACGTGGAGAAGGGGTCTGGGAGGGTCATCACCAGGGTCAACCTCAACGAACAGCCCAGCGTCACCTTCAAGGTATGTCAGGATTTGGCCAGGGTTGTTCCGGGTTTTGGTCACTAGATGCCCCCATTGTGCTTTTTGACCTTATGTTTTTTCCCTTGTTCCCCATTATTATTTGCACCTGTGCCTCGTTTTCCCTGATTGTATTTAAACCCTTAGTTTCCCTCAGTTCTGTGCTCTGTGTTTGTATGTTAGCACCCAGCCCTAGTGTTCTGTGTATTCTTGTCGATTCCGGTGGATGCGCTTGTGGAATTCTGTTTTTGTTCTTGAGTATCTCTTGAGGCTTTTTTGTGCTATTCCTACCACCTTTTGGATTTGCCATTTTTTGTATTGAAGGACTTCTCCTTTTTTACTTTATTAAATACACCGTCTTAAGTACTGCTGTGTCTGCCTCATCTTCTGGGTTCTGCTGACTATTCGTGGCTCAGTTGGTTAAGTGACTGTTTCTCACTCCGGAGACCCAGGTTCGTAACCGGGTCCTGACAAGGTATGATGATGATGATGGATGATTTGTACAGTACAGTTGCACTTTAAGATCTAATGCAGACCAGTGGGTCAGAAACGTGCACAGATTAAATCATACGGTGTCTTTCTTTCCTTATTTATATATATACACTGCTCAAAAAAATAAAGGGAACACTAAAATAACATCCTAGATCTGAATGAATGAAATATTCTTATTAAATACTTTTTTCTTTACATATGTGCTGACAACAAAATCACACAAAAATGATCAATGGAAATCAAATTGATCAACCCATGGAGATCTGGATTTGGAGTCACACTCAAAACTAAAGTGGAAAACCACACTACAGGCTGATCCAACTTTGATGTAATGTCCTTAAAACAAGTTAAAATGAGGCTCAGTAGTGTGTGTGGCCTCCACATGCCTGTATGACCTCCCTACAACGCCTGGGCATGATCCTGATGAGGTGGCGGAAGTTCTCCTGAGGGATCTCCTCCCAGACCTGGACTAAAGCACCTGCCAACTCCTGGACAGTCTGTGGTGCAACGTGGCATTGGTGGGTGCAACGTGGCATTGGTGGATGGAGCGAGACATGATGTCCCAGATGTGCTCAATTGGATTCAGGTCTGGGGAACGGGTGGGCCAGTCGATAGCATCAATGCCTTCCTCTTGCAGGAACTGCTGACACACTCCAGCCACATGATGTCTAGCAATGTCTTGCATTAGGAGGAACCCAGGGCCAACCGCACCAGCATATGGTCTCACAAGGGGTCTGAGGATCTCATCTCGGTACCTAATGGCAGTCAGGCTACCTCTGGCGAGCACATGGAGGGCTGTGCGGCCACCCAAAGAAATGCAACCCCACACCATGACTGACCCACCGCCAAACCATCATGCTGGAGGATGTTGCAGGCAGCAAAATATTCTCCACGGCGTCTCCAGACTCTGTCACGTCAGTCATGTGCTCAGTGTGAACCTTCTTTCATCTGTGAAGAGCACAGGGCGCCAGTGGCGAATTTGCCAATCTTGGTGTTCTCTGGCAAATGCCAAACGTCCTGCACGGTGTTGGGCTGTGAGCAAAACCCCCACCTGTGGACGTCGGGTCCTCATACCACCCTCATGGAGTCTGTTTCTGACCTTTTGAGCAGACACATGCACATTTGTGGCCTGCTGAAGGTCATTTTGCAGGGCTCTGGCAGTGCTCCTTCTTGCACAAAGGCGGAGGTAGCGGTCCTGCTGCTGGGTTGTTGCCCTCCTACGGCCTCCTCCACGTCTCCTGATGTACATTGTGTTGTTTAAGTGTTCCCTTTTATTTTTTCAGCAGTGATATATATATATATATACAGTGCTGAAAAAAATAAAGGGAACACTTAAGTGTTCCCTTTTATTTTTTCAGCAGTGATATATATATATATATATATATACAGTGCTGAAAAAAATAAAGGGAACACTTAAACAACACAATGTAACTCCAAGTCAATCACACTTCTGTGAAAACAAACTGTCCACTTAGGAAGCAACACATATACAGTGGTGAGAACAAGTATTTGATACACTGCCGATTTTGCTGGTTTTCCTACTTACAAAGCATGTAGAGGTCTGTAATTTTTATCAAAGGTACACTTCAACTGTGAGAGACGGAATCTAAAATAAAAATCCAGACAATCACATTGTATGATTTTTAAGTAATTGATTTGCATTTTATTGCATGACATAAGTATTTGATCACCTACCAACCACTAAGAATTCCGGATCTCAAAGACCTGTTAGTTTTTCTTTAAGAAGCCCTCCTGTTCTCCACTCATTACCTGTATTAACTGCACCTGTTTGAACTTGTTACCTGTATAAAAGACACCTGTCCACACACTCAATCAAACAGACTCCAACATCTCCACAATGGCCAAGACCAGGGAGCTGTGTAAGCACATCGGGGATAAAATTGTATACCTGCACAAGGCTGGGATGGGCTACAGGACAATATGGAAGCAGCTTGGTGAGAAGGCAACAACTGTTGCCGCAATTATTAGAAAATGGAAGAAGTTCAAGATGACAGTCAATCACTCTCGGTCTGGGGCTCCATGCAAGATCTCACCTCGTGGGGCATCAATGATCATGAGGAAGGTGAGGGATCAGCCCAGAACTACACTGCAGGACCTGGTCAATGACCTGAAGAGTGCTGGGACCACAGTCTCAAGAAAACCATTAGTAACACACTACGCCGTCATGGATTAAAATCCTATAGCGCACGCAAGGTCCCCCTGCTCAAGCCAGCGCATGTCCAGGACCGTCTGAAGTTTGCCAATGACCATCTCGATGATCCAGAGGAGGAATGGGAGAAGCTCATGTGGTCTGATGAGACAAAAATAGAGCTTTTTGGTCTAAACTCCACTCGCCGTGTTTGGAGGAAGAAGAAGGATGAGTACAACCCCAATAATACCATCCCAACCGTGAAGCATGGAGGTGGAAACATCATTCTTTGGGGATGCTTTTCTGCAAAGGGGTCAGGATTATTGCACCGTATTGAGAAGAGGATGGTTGGGGCCATGTATCGCGAGATCTTGACCAACAACCTCCTTCCCTCAGTAAGAGCATTGAAGATGGGTAGTGGCTGGGTCTTTCAGCATGACAACGACCCGAAACACACAGCCAGGGCAACTAAGGAGTGGCTCCGTAAGAAGCATCTCAAGGTCCTGGAGTGGCCTAGCCAGTCTCCAGACCTGAACCCAATAGAAAATCTTTGGAGGGAGCTGAAAGTCCGTATTGCCCAGCGACAGTCCCGAAACCTGAAGGATCTGGAGAAGGTCTGTATGGAGGAGTGGGCCAAAATCCCTGCTGCAGTGTGGTCAAGAACTACAGGAAACGTACAGGAAACCTGGTCAAGAACTACAGGAAACGTATGATCTCTGTAATTGAAAACAAAGGTTTCTGTACCAAATTTTAAGTTCTGCTTTTCTGATGTATCAAATACTTATGTTATGCAATAAATTGCAAATTAATTACTTAAAAATCATACAATGTGATTTTCTGGATTTTTGTTTTAGATTCCGTCTCTCACAGTTGAAGTGCACCTATGATACAAATTACAGACCTCTACATGCTTTGTAAGTAGGAAACCTGCAAAATCGGCAGTGTATCAAATACTTGTTCTCCCCACTGTATATACACACACACACTGCCGGTCAACAGTTTTAGAACTACTCATTCAACATTTTTTCTTTATTTTTACAATTCTTTACATTGTAGAATAGTAGTGAAGACATCAAAACTATGAAATAACACATGGAATCATGTAGTTACCAACAAAGTGTTAAACAAATCAAAATATATTTTATATTTGAGATTCTTCAAATAGCCACCCTTTGCCTTGATGACAGCTTTGCACACTCTTGGCATTCTCCCAGCCAGCTTCATGAGTTAGACACCTGGAATGCATCTCAATTAGCACTTGTGCATTCTAAAAAAGTACATTTATGGAATTTCTTTCCTTCTTAATGTGTTTGAGCCAATCAGTTGTGTTGTGACAAGGTAGGCGAGTATACAGACGATATCCCTATTTGTTGAAAGACAAAGTCCATATTATGGCAAAAACAGCTCAAATAAGCAAAGAGAAACGACAATCCATCATTACCTTAAGACATGAAGGTCAGTCAATCCGAAAAATGTCAAGTGCAGTCGCAAAAGCCTTCAAGCGCTATGATGAAACTGGCTGTCATTGGGACCACCACAGGGATGGAAGACCCAGAGTTACCTCTGCTGCAGAGGATAAGTTCATTAGAGTTACCAGCCTTAGAAATTGCACCCCAAATACATGCTTCACAAAGTTCAAGTAACAGACACATCTAAAAATCAATTATTCAGAGGAGACTGAATGAATCAGGCCTTCATGGTCAAATTGCTGCAAAGAAACCACTACTAAAGGACACCAATAATAAGAAGAGACTTGCTTGGGCCAAGAAACACGAGCAATGGACATTAAACCGGTGAAAATGTGTCCTTTGGTCTGGAGTCCAAATTGGAGATTTTTGGTTCCAACCGTAGTGTCTTTGTGAGACACGTTGTGGGTGCACAGATGATCTCCGCATTTGTATTTCCCACCATGAAGCATGGAGAAGAAGGTGTTATGGTGTGGGGTTGCTTTTCTGGTGACACTGTCTGTGATTTATTTACAATTCACACTTAACCAGCATGGCTACCACAGCATTCAGCAGCGATACACCATCCCATCTGGTTTGGGCTTAGTGGGACTATCATTTGTTTTTCAACAGGACAATGACCCAACACACCTCTAGGCTGTGTAAGGGCTATTTGACCAAGAAGGAGAGTGATGGAGTGCTGCATCAGATTACCTGGCCTCCACAATCTCCCGACCTAAAACAAACAGATGGTTTGGGATGAGTCGGACGGCAGAGTGAAGGAAAAGCAGCCAACAAGTGCTCAGCACATATGGGAACTCCTTCAAGACTATTGGAAAAGCATTCCTTGTGAAGCTGGTTGAGAGAATACCAAGAGTGTGCAAAGCTGTCATCAAGGCAAAGGATGGCTATTTGAAAAATCTTAAATATAAAATATATGTTGATTTGTTTAACACTTTTACTACATGAATCCATATGTGTTATGTTGTAGTTTTGATGTCTTCACTATTATTCTACAATGTAGAAAATAGTAAAAAATAAAGAAAAACCCTTGAATGAGTTGGTGTTCTAAACCTTTTGACCAGTAGTGTATATATTTTTAAAGTACACATGTACTGTACATCTTTCCTCACGTACTGTACAGAAATAGTGTACATTATCTGTGCACTTTATTGTTAGTTCTAATTGGTCAAAAGGGTGCATATATTGAGCTAATGGACTCTTTTTGGAACCTTCTCACAATACCTTCATCATGTCCTTATTCATCAGGCCATTGCACAGACTCCACCTGTGACTAAACCAATATGTGCATGCATATTAAGTTCCTGACATTATACTCCCACAGAAGGTCATCTGAGTATATGTGGAGCTGACCTCAGCTCAGTGTAACCTTGGCAGCGAACGGGAGGAGCATGTTGCTGAAGGATATTAGGTTGTAATAAGGACAAACTCTCTCTCTTTCGGTCTGACTCTGTCTTCCTTTCTGTCTCTGTCTCGTCTCCCCGGTCTAAGAATGTTGGGTCGCTAGATTCAAACACTCTCTCTGGGTGGGTTGGAGCTTGGTTCCCAGGCCTGTTTGTGCCATTTCAAACGTCTCTGTTATTCATTGTCATGCATGCAGAAACAGCTGGCGACCAGGCATTGTGGTTTGATTCAAGAAGAAATCAGTAATGTGTGTGTGTGCTTGTGTGTGTGTGTCCTCTCAGTTGGTGGTGATAGCGTTTGACGATGGAGAGCCAGTGAAGGAGAACCGAACCCTGGTGGAGATCACTGTCCTCCAGCCCTCCAGGATCCCCATCTTCACTCAGGAGGAGTACAGGTAACACACACACGCACGCGCTTACACACGCACGCTCAAACGCATGTGTGCAATCTCACTTGAATATTACCATATTACCATATATATATCTTACTTATATACAGCTCATTACTCAAAGCTGCAGGCAGGGCTGGGTAGATTACTTTCTAAATGTAATCCATTACCTTTCCAAAATTGTAATCAGTAATGTAACTTTTGGATTACCCAAATTATGTAACGTATTACTGATTACTTGTTGATTTCTTTCCCTTTAAGAGGCATTAGAAGAAGACACAAAGGATCCAAAAATGTTATATGTTATATTGTTACGTACACCAGAATGGTCCAGTGAAATGTGTTGTTTTACAGGATGAGCCATAGTAGTACAGCATCCTTAGTGCAAATGAGGGTTAAATGCCTTGCTCAAGGGCACATCAACATATGTTGCACTTTGTTGGCTCGGGTATATACGAACCAGCAACATTTTGGTTACTGGCCCAATGCTTTAACCGCTATGCTACCTGCCGCCCTACGTTTTTGGGTGTCATCATAGGCGCCTCTGACTCGTTCAGGCAACTTAAACGTGAGCCTTTTTTTCAATGCTGCATTGAATTTCATAATGTATTTTGTTCTGCAAACATCTTCTCTGAATTGAAACGTAATCCAAGAAGTTAGCGTCTAGTTTTTTCAAATGTATCTGTAATTTGATTACAATATTTTTTGGTGGTAATATAACTGATTTACAGATAGTTGATTTGTAATAAGATTTAATCAGTTGCTCCCCAATCCTGGCTGCTGGGTAGGTTTATCTGGTGTTGAGCAGAAACGCAACAACACCTCAACACACACAAGCACACCTTACACACCAGGTCACATCCTCCCTCCCTCACCAGGCCTTGGTAAATATAAAAAAAAACATTTTGAATAATGCATCCGCCAGCTTCAATTACATTTTGTTTGGCCCTGAGTTGACTATCTATTATTTAAAGCAGTTATTATTATGTGATTACATTAGCCCATGCTTGTGAGATGATGTATAAATATTTGTGAAGACAAGGGTTCTTCAGAGCAGGTTGTAGAAGATTTTCCTCGTATGCCGACTGTATAATGAGTGGTATAAATATTAAGAAGTGCTCGGAGCCAGAGGCTGCTGTAAACCACAACATTAGTTTTTCTTGGAGGGCAAAGCAGAGTTTCCCCTGAGTTTATTTAGCCAGATTACATTTTAAATACGTTGAACTGACAGGATAGTGCTGGATGGGGATCATGCGGCGAGGCACAGCCCAGCCTGAGTTTACCATATTGATATGTTGAAGGAGGGATTTGTATATATTTATTTCAATTATTATTAGCATTGTGGCTGGAGCAGGATTGAGAAAGTCTTGGTTTTGATGAGATAGTGCGGCTTCTCTGAGTGTGAGATACACCAACTCTGACATTCATCAAATGGTTTTTTGTTTGCTAATATTGAACAGCAGGTGGTATTAGATGTGAGGTACCAGTCAGTGTGTTATGTATCCTACAGTCCCTTGGAGCTTATTAAGTAAAGCTTGTTAGCGGCGAATTGATTTCTAACTGCGTTTGTCAGTCATGGCATAGAATCATGGCAAAATGTGTCATTTCTAATAGAGTTGGACATGCCTTGCTCACATTAGGGAGAGCATTTCATAAGGTCAGCTCATACTGTCGAGCTTCTGTTTTGTGCTCACTTTACAGTAGGTGCTCGATCTTGTGTAAACTGTATGTCAGAAAGTGCTGTGTGCGTCTGTCTGTCTGTCTGTTTGTCTGCCTGTCTGTCTGTGTCTGTCTGTCTGTCTGTCTGTCTGTCTGTCTGTCTGTCTGTCTGTCTGTCTGTCTGTCTGTCTGTTGTGTACTATGTTTATAACTATGTGCATTCACTATTAGGAATGTGTGTGTGTGTGTGTGTGTTCTGTTTCTTTTCCCGTGCTCATGTTCTCTCTATTCCAGGCATTATCTTATGATTGATCAATGCAATATACATTCCCAGCGGTGTGTCTGATGAAGGGCCTTAGATTAGCTTGTGAATGAGTGTTATGTCCTACACACACAGAAGGTTAGGATGGCTGGCACGGCACCCCTGTTGGGCGTAGCATTGCTGATGCTTACCATCCACGGCGACAGCCCCAACATAAATGATGACCCATAAAGGCATTAGCCAGGTGCTAGCTCTTCCCTGCTGTACAGGAGCGCACCAAGAGGGCCTCCAATCTGGTCTTCACCTCCCTACTGGACAATAGAGTGCTCCATCTTTCCTCCTCGCTTCATCTTCCTCTCTCTAAGGATCCTTCACAACACAAATCATGCTCTACACGTCCACAGAAGATGCTGTTTGTCTAACCAAAGCCCGTTAGCGGTAGCAGCAATCAGGAAGGCTGTGCCAAAAGCTCCACAACACACAATTAAAACAGTTATGTGGCTGGCTTAATGCTTTCAGGGTTTTATTGTTAGTCCCCTCCATCTGTTTTGGGTATATGAACATCTCCCAGTCATGGTTGGAGAAAACAAATGGCACGTACAGTACAGTATTGTACTGTAGCACATTGTACTTTGGCTTTAAAAATAAATAAAAATAATAATCTTTATTTAACTAGGCAAGTAAGTTAAGAACAAATTCTACACCGGGCAAACCCGGACGACGCTGGGCAAATTGTGCGCCGCCCTATGTGACTCTCAATCACAGCCGGTTGTGATACAGCCTGGATTCAAACCAGGGTGTCTGTAGTGACCTCTGCACCACTTGGAAGCTTGTGTTGTTGAAATTCTGAGCACCAGTATGTTTGTTTATAATACTACATGTAGCATTAATTACAGAAGTCTTACAACAATTAGGCTACACCATCTGAAATGATACACTGTGTACAGAAGAGTTGAAAAAAGGACAGATTCCTTCATTTTATACTCAAGTTTAAAAAACAATGGAATGCATGAACAGTAAGTTTATATTTATGTAATGTGTTAATGTAATGATGTTGATGTATGATGTAATGCTGAATAGGACATTATTGTTGTACATTCATGAATTACATCAAGTTTGAATTCAAATCATATTCGAATCGAAACATAGATACAATTTACATGGAAAACAAGTTAACAGGCTTTATAACCAAGGGCCCATTGCAAGAACAATTCTTCATGTTTGAAACCTTTCACTTAATTACAATGATGGCCTTTAGATGGAATACACAAACACATCCCTGTGGGGAAGTTTTCAGCACTGGGCACAGGACTGCAATTAATTTATTTTCCCCAGCATGTCTGACTGCAGGAGAGGAGCGGTAAGCTTTTTTCTAAGCCGGGAATCCCTACTGTACTCTATGGAGGGGAGGCTACTTTACTTTGCTGGTCCCATGTAGCAGACCTTCAGCTTAAAAGCATCTTTAACTTAGGCCTGCTGCTTATCTCCCACAGCACTTCGCCCGAGTTGAGGGTTGCGAGCTGCGGGATGGGGATGGATGCTCGAAATCACAGGACACTAAGCCTCGCCACTTCTCACTTTGTCATTTTAATGATCACAGCAATTATAGCCTCCCTTTCTTTCTCCTCACTCTCTATCTCTCTCTCTCTTTCTTCTGTCTCCTCTCTCTCTCCTTCTGTCTCCTCTCTCTCTCTCTCTCTCTCTCTCTCTCTCTCTCTCTCTCTCTCTCTCTCTCTCTCTCTCTCTCTCTCCCTTTCTCTCTCTCTCTTGTTTTCTCTCTCTTTTTCTCTCTCTTTCTCCTCTCTCTCTTTCTCCTCTCTCAATTCAATTCTATTCAATTTTCTCTCTCTCTTTCTCCCCCCTCTCTCTATTTCTCTCTCTCTCTCTTTTTCTCTCTCTTTCTCCCCTCTCTCTCTTTCTCCTCTCTACTCTCTTACTCCTCTCTCTCTTTCTCCTCTCTCAATTCAATTATATTCAATTTTCTCTCTCTCTCTTTCTCCTCTCTCTCTCTCTCTCTCTTTCTCCTCTCTCTCTCTCTTTCTCCTCTCTCAATTCAATTATATTCAATTTTCTCTCTCTCCCTTTCTCCTCTCTCTCTCCCTCTCTTTCTCTCTCTCTTTTTTGCTCTCTCTTTCTCCTCTCTCTCTCTCTTTCTCCTCTCTCTCTCTCTCTTTCTCTCTTTCTCTCTCTCGCTTTATCCTCTCTCTCTTTATCCTCTCTCTCTTTCTTTCTCCTCTCTCTTTCTCCTCTCTCAATTCAATTATATTAC